>NW_004524715.1:349695-388408 GCF_000260255.1 Octodon degus
TTATGAGAACATTATTCTAGATTTTTTAAATTAATTTTATTGAGAAACAAATAGTAATGAGACAGTTTCAAAACAGGATAGTAGGACAGTTGCAATAATTAATACATTGCATATTGTTGTCTTCATAGTAGTTATTCATAGTACAAAATGCAGACATGATATCCTGTCCAAACACTATTAGTACAAATCTTACTTCTCACTGAATTAAGAGAAAGTAGCTGTATATCTATTCTATTTTGTATATTCAGATACAAAATGGTCCTTCCTTTATATCCCCCCTTTTCATTTAATTTTGTCAGAGGTGGGTATTCCATTGCCATTTAAGTATTGTAGGTGTGTGAATTCAGCAAAATAATCCAATATAGTCCAGTAGTCCATAATAGTAGTGAGTTATACAAGGTATTGTGCAGACCTCAAAAGTCATCTCTGAAATTGCTGGGCTCCAGACCTTGAGAACATTATTCTAGATTGATACAGTGCATCATCCTCTCTTCAGTTCATGAGAACCGCCCTCTTTTAATAATTGTTTTCTGTATTCTCCATTTTAATTCTGGAAAGGGTCCAAATTGGTCAAAGGACAATTATCTTGATACTTTGATTAGGATATCTGCTTAAATTAGCTTTTCTATAACTGTAATCCTGTTTAAAAATAAATCAACCCAAAACACTATAAAGCATGCAAAGCAGAATCATTTACAGATGCACAATATATTCTATATGCGTATATCCTACATTTGTCCTAGAAAAATTTTTTCCATTCAGTGGTATATTAAACTGAGTCTAGAGTAATTAAAGTATCTTCAAAATTCCTCCTGTACCCTATGTTCTTATCTCCTGATTTCTCTTAACCCACAGTAGGAAATCCCTTTAGAAGACAAGAGTTTTCCTGCTCTCAAACTATGCTTTTTCTACCTTTCCCCCAAAGGAAGAAATCTAATAAACTTTTGGTGAAAAAGAGAGAGAAGTAGATGAATGTTATTTGTTGAAAATTCTACTTTCTTTTAATGTTTTGTAAACATAGCATGAACTTCTTCCCTCTACTGAACATTGGCATAAAAAGAAAAGGCAATAAAATGGTAAAAATAAGCTTGTGGGTAGAGGAATTGTTTTTGTGATGGGGTCTTTCCAAAATAGATCTAAAAGCAACCCCAAATCATGCTCTCAGAGTGCACTGAAGCCCAAAAGGTAGCAGCATGGCAAGCGGGCTAACCCTACCTGGTGCCTGTCTCCTCTGTCCCAAAGGACCTCTGAACCTGCATGGGAGCCCAGTCTTACCACTGTGGCCATGGACAGCTTCCCTGAGCTATACGTTAGAAAATGATCTGACTAATTCAGAGTCAACTTGGCTATAACTTGCAGCAGGATCTAGAGGAGAATGGGTTATGAGTGATCCAGTTTGCAGCAGGTGCTTGTAAGGTTTGAATTGGACCTGATGCCCCTAGCCCCCACGCTGCTTGCCAGCGGTGGCATCATTCTCTGCAAGGGCCTCTGTTCAGTGTCAAGTTGTCATTCACAAGCCTGTCATGAAAGAGATAAGATAGAACTAGGAATTTCACAGATCCTGGGTACATGGAGATACCCAAAAAATTTACCCCAGGCACTTCCAGGACTTTTCCCAGTGAGGTACAAGACTAACAGAGAACTTTGACCATAGATGTTTGTTAAAATCTACTTACCCACTTCATATAAAGGGGAATCACTTCTCTTTGTTCAAGGTAGGTGCTCTTGTCACTCTCTGCTTGCCTGCTCCCAGGTACAATAGATTCCATGTCCCATTGCCTTCACACAAGCCTGGTGGACTTGGTTGGCCTGCCTACCGCCCACTGTTGTAGTGCCCATAATAAAACAGTCATTGTCGAAGGGTTGTTACTGTGATTGCCATGGTTTAGAACAGGCTGCTAGACCAACCAATTGTGGCCTGGGGGCAGTGTTATATAAAACCTTAGAAACCTTACTTGGTTGGTGGTTGATGTTCCCAGCTACTATAGGGTTCTATGCCTACAGAAGAAGAGACACTACAATATAATAAAAGATGAAATGTATAAATGGTGTTACATACTATGGAGTTGAGAGAAGGAATTATTTCCAGGAAAGAATTAGAAAAAATTCAATGAGGTTGAAGAAAAGAGAATTTAAATGTGTAGACAAGGAGCAAAATAGCTCTCTAGAAGAGAGAATAGCTTAGCAGGAACATGAAAATGAATGTCAAATGTGTTTTTGAGCAATTTTGTTTGACTAGATGTTCAACTATAAGAAAGACAAAGTCTGAAGCCATTGTTTTTTGGTTTTTTGTTTTTTGGGGGAGGTTTTTTTTTGGGGGGTGAACCAGGGATTGAACTCAGGCCCTTGTGCTTGCTAGGCAAGTGCTTATTCTACTGAGCCATTTCCACAGCCCTGAAGCCATTGTTAAGGATGTTAAATATCATAAGAAGTTTGGTTGCTATTGTTCAGGGTGTTGAGAAACACAGAAAGCTTTGGAATGTGATAGAAAAATGGGTAAAGCAAGACTTTAGGAAAAATAGCCTGCATATATTACATAAAATAAATTGGAGAATGAAGAAATAAGAAATAAAAAACAAACACTCTGAAACTTGGAAAGAAGCAGCAGTAAAGTCCACGGCAAAGAAGTATTAGGACAGTGGTTTGCATACTCTACTGTAATAGAAAACACGTAGGCCTATATTAAAACTGCCCAAGCCCCACAGACAACTCCACAAGGATTTTGAGTGAGGGAATCTGCATTTCCTTTTAAACAGCAGTAACCAGGTGAATGGGTGCCAAGGATCACACTTCAGGAAATGCTGTTCCTAAGAAGGTATTTGGAGAAGGAATGTAAGGAATACTGAGTAGGAAAGAGTCCTGGCTCACCCTGGTACCTTACTGAGCTTTCAGTGCTCTGGAAGGTAGCTCTAGACTTGGTGTAATATGTGAAATCAAAGCCTAGGGGCCAGGGAGATAGCTCAGTAGAATAAGCGCTTGCCTGGCAAGCACAGGGTGCTGAGTTCAATTCCTGGTACCGCAAAAAAAATAAAAAAAGAGAGAGAGAAAAGAAAAGAAATCAAACCTAGCATCAGGTTTAAAACATGCAGTCTCCTTTCTCTCCGAAGTTTAGATGGGCTCTGTTTCAGTGTGGTGCTATCTCTCTAGGGTAAGTGAACTGGAAATTTTACAGCATGACTCACAGGAAAAATAGCATGGAGTTCTATGGTTTTAGTAAGTAGAGCCAGAGAAGATTAATGTATTCTGTTTTAAGACAAAGTGTGGCTTTAAGATTCTGCTCTCTACTTGCAACCTATGCAAATTCAAATTTGGTGCAATTTAAATGACAAAGGGTGATTTGCACTGTTTAACAAATGGGGAATTGGTATTAATCATCAGGGTTTTGGCAGCTTTGCTTTGAGGGGGAGGACTGCTAAGTATTCTGAGGAGCCTAGTAGCAGCGTATTTGTAGACTTGGCATGGCTATTCTTTGTTGAATAATTAATTATAAGTCTTTACAAAAATTCCCTTTTGTCTCCTGAATCAGGAGTTTTTAAAAAGTGCCCTCCTGCACTGATACGTTCTAAGATCTAAGTTTAGATTGATTTTGTGTGCCCCATAGCATTTCCTATATGTTAAAAAATTCTGTTGTATTCCATATTTGTACATGTCTGTCTCACTGTGGCTTACCTTAAGAACTGTGAAAGTTCCCCTGTGTCTCCATCTTGCCGAGAAGAGATCACTTACTTATCTGATTCAAGGTTTGTCAGAGTTATGTTCATGTTACTCAAATCAGGCATCTGTTCCCAGGATTGATCTTACTCAGCCTTCCAGCAGTGTTGGATGTGGTAGATCACTACCTCTTTAAAACATTTTCAGAATTTTCTTATCCTAACTCACTTGGGCCCATAGTCGGTCAGGTTTTCCATGGATTTCTTTCACATTTTCTCTCTGTGCCAGATCTTGAAGATTTTGCATGCATGCTCTTGAGCTCTGTACTTAAATCCTGCCCAAAGAAAATTGCTGCTTGTCTTTGAATGCTGCTTGCATGTATTGGTACAGATTTCTATTTCCAGAGCTTTCCGCTCTACTGTCTCCCCAGTTACTCAAGGACAGGCTAGAAGTTAGGGAACATCTGGGTGTCTAACTTTTCATCTCCCCAAATGCAGCCCAGCCAGCACCAGGCTTCTTACCTCTCTACCACAGCAGAGGTAGAGGTAAGACTTCCCCCTCCACCTCATACATCACTATCATTAATCCACAGTAACTTTTTAACTGGCCTGTATGCTTTCCCTCTTCCTCTGCTGAACTCCAGTGTCTGCATGGCCTCTGGGTTCTTCCTAATCAGGTCTTTTTACTGCATGAAACATAGCATTACCTTCCTGTTGCTATTAGAATTGAAAACCTTTTCCTGGAGTTCTCTCTGACTCCCTGGAACTTGGCCTCCAGTGGTCTCAAACCATGGGGCTCTGGCATGTTTTTCCTTTCCTTACTTGTACTTCTCTGTCTTCTTTCAGTTGCTTGAAGAGGCCAGCACTCTTTGGTTGACTTGTGTTCTCTTCCCTCAGATCTATGTATAGACTGCAGACTCCTTACTTTCTTCACTTCAGAAAAGACTTTCTTCTGTGCTCTTAATCTAAAATGGAAACATACCTACGCACATCTCTGCATCACTGTTACTGCTGTTTTACATTCTTCATGGGATTTACCACTAAATAAAAGTGAAATATTATTTCATTTTTAAATTTACTTTCTTATTTTTCTTTTATGTCCTCCAGTGGTAGTGTTTCATGAGATTACGGATATTGTTCTTTTGGTTCACGGTTATAGAACAGGGTTTGACTCATTACAGACATCTAATGCCTCGTTAGTGAAGGGATAAGAAATTTCTGCTGTGCAAATATGCTTAGCAATCGTAGTATCTCTGAATTCAGAAAGAAGTCCATGTAAAGTGTGCAAGAAGGATATATATGAAAGAAAAAGAGGGCAAGTTGCTTGCAGCGGCCAATGGGCATTGAAAGGCAGCTTTTGTAGCTTGTACGCTTTCTAGGAAGAAGATGAAATGGAGTCAAACATAGAACCAGATGGTAATTTGGTTAAAAACTACAATAAAAGAATGCACGGGGCTAAGGAAAGGGTTATTTTTAGGTGGATCACAGCACTTTAAGGACACTCAGAAACAGTGTTCTTGCCTTCAGAGACAGCCTTAAGGACTACAAGATACTGACACTACCGGGAGTTCTGTGGGTCAGTTAGATGGCAAAGTCCAGGTTAGCACTGGGTGACCTGAAATTCAGAGGTAAGCCCAGTGGGGAAGAGAAATGTCCTGTGTAAATAAGAAGAAGGATGGAGCCAAAGGCTCTGATTCTGTTCTGAAGCTTTCCAAAGAGAATCCGTGTTACCCTTCACTGAAGTGTGTAGCAGTGTTTTCCAAACTCTAGTATGTATTAGAATCACCTTAGGTGTTTATTAGAAATAGGATTTTCTGGCCTTCCTTGAAATTCTGAGTTAGTGGGACTTGCGTGAGTTTTGGGAGACTGTACTTCAACAAAACTTCTCCAAATGAAACTAACACTGTACTAATGCAAGGTCAGGCCACGCCTGGAAAGCACTGCCTTACAGGAGCCCACGGTTGTATCTGTTCCTGTATAGAAATTAAACAGAGTTCAGTGATGTTGTGATTGCTTGAAAAAAAATCTGTGTATGTGTGTGCATGCGTGAGTATGTATGTGTATGTGTGTGTGCACACATGTGCACCTTTAATGTTGGTCAGGTAGATACAGTGAAACACCAAAGACATTTCATTCCAAACTTTAGACATTCTCATTTTTATTAACTGTTTTGCTAATTTATACTTTTGAATTCTCTGACTTTTTTAATTTTTAAGAATGTAATTAATCTCAGGTGATTACCTATAGAGCTGAATCTATAGAATCAGGTTTTTAAATTAGGAAAGCAGTTGGAACAAATGCAAGATTGTGCTAATTAGACAATGCATTCTTATGACAGTTTTTCTGGCCCCACCCCTATTTCTACCCACATGATTTTCATGAACTTTGGGAGCAGAAACTCCTCCATATGTTATTTATTTAAGCAGCTTTTTTTTTCTTATTTTTAGGGAAGAGTTTACAGGGTGTTCAGGGTCTCACTACTAGATCGGACTCATAGTAGTCTTCCTGTTTACATCCTCCCAAGTGCTGGGATTACAGGCACCCACCACCACGCCCAGTCTCAATTGCCCTCTCAGCAGGGGCCCTGGGGGCAGGGCCAGCCCTGCAGGCCCGTCGGCCCCTGTGCCTGCTTGCAGGCACTTTAATCTGCTGAGCTATTTGGCCAGCCCAAGCAGCTTATTCTTACATGTGACCAAGTGAAAACTGAAGAAACTATATTGTAAAAGTGGCCACCATAAGAAATTCAGTAGCCTCCCCTAGAGAAAAATACTCTCATCTTAGAAAAACTTACAGTTGGGGCTGCTCATGGGCATAAATGCCTGCCTGGCAAGTGCAAGGTCCTGAGTTTGATCCCCGGTACTACAAAAAATAAATAAATAAATAAAAAATAATAATGAAAAAAGTATAGCTTCCTTTTCCAAGAGAACCTAAAATGAAGTAAACTCTTACTCCCCCTCACCCTTTCATTTTTATTTCAGAAATTTTGCATCTCTTTTAGAGGATCTCTTTTCTTTCAATGCAGGATCTCTTATTAAAAGTTGGCTATTTTCCAGAACAAGAAATTGATTAGATTGTAGAAAGAGTGATGGAGACAGGCTCCTTGCTTCAAGGAAGGGCTGTATGTAAAAAAACATCAAGTGCAGCACTTAGTGGAGTCCTCTTCACATGACAATTATCCTTTTAATGACAGTCACTGGCTGATGGCTGGTGTGAATAGCCGGAGGCCTACCAAGGGCCATTTCTGTTTTCCACGTGAGATAGTGTCTGAAGATAGTGTCATGGCAGTCGTTGGGTCTGTCCTCACTGCCTTGTCCAGAAGCTGGCAGCCAAAGGTTTAATGAGTGCCTAAATTAGGTTGGACCATTTTGTAATAAAAGATGCAAAAGACATACTACGCTTGACCCTCCTAGCCTGTGGGTGAGGGTTCATGTTTCCAGGGATATCGGGATAACCTGCTGTGGTACTGTTACCCGAGAGGGGACTGATTTTCAATTCTTGTGGCCAAATCATCTCAGAAATTTGTCTTGATCTGACATAACTACAATCTCTATAATTCTGAGTCTATAGATTTCACAACTCTTTGGTTTCAAACAGAAAAAAATTGGCTAAGGGGATGAGCAAAATGAAGAAATCCTTAGCCAAAATGATATACACCAGGTGTTCTTTTTCTCATCTTGGTTTAATCTTCCTCATCCAGTACCTCGTGCTTGTCCCTCCCTAGCACTGAATTTTAATCTTGGTTACACATTTCTTTAAACTCATAAGATCCTTGCATTCGGAATGAAAAGAACTGCAGATTGAAATTTAGATTCTTCCAAGTGAGAGCTTGTATCTCTTTGAAGGTCAGCTTCCTGCGGCTAACTGCTCTGTTCGGTGCTCCTTATGTTGATTATTCTCATCTGGGTCCCTGCAGCCTCATGCCCACTCTTGGGATGACAGAAGCCAAGACTGAGCAGTGCATGGAAGGGGCTGAAGGTGTCAATTCTAGAAACCTCCTTGTGAGAGTAATGAATTAAGGCATTTCAAAAACCAAACAGATTCAGCAAATGGCATTTGAGTGTACTCATGCCTGCTTGTGAAATGTAAGAGCTTAAGACATCTTGTGCAATAAAGAGTTTGCACACTGGCCTGGGGCTGTCTGGATGGTCAGCTGTTTGCACATAGCAGGCAATGGCACTGCCATTCAGTTAGGTACAGGGAGGAATCTAGAGCTGAGGGCAAAGAAGAGAACTATCCAAGAGTAGTTAAATTCACAGAAATTTTTTGAGAAATAAAAGTATATGAGAAGGGTTCTTTTGACTAATAAGTACTATCTTATTTATTTTCATCTCTTTGCATGAATAAAGACTTGACTTTATTACTCATGCATTTAGCCATGAGGCTGGGGTCCCACAGTCAGAGTCTGAGGCCATACTCCCGATGACCTAAGGACTTCTCCCTAGGCCCCTCCTCTTAATGTTGCCATCCTTGGGATAAAGAGTTTGACCATCTACCTTTGAGAGATACCATCCAAACTGCAGGACAACCCACGCCAGTGAATTCACTAGTACAGCACCAGCTGTCACGGAGTAGTCACCTGGATGATGGTGGTATTATCCAAGGAAGGTTCCCTTTAATCATCAGTATATGTAGAAAATATACAATATATGTATTTGAATTATGTTTAATGTTTATATATTAAAATCTGTTGTTGTGTTTTCAATTGATAATTATAGTTTGAGGCTCTTTTAATATATTTTTGGTTCTTTGAGAATTTTATACAGTACTGCCTGGGCTGGTATGTAGCAGAGTCAGCTGCTGTGTACTAGTGGTTTGATAGAAAATACCAGAATATCCCTTGAACCAAACATTAGCTATAACTTGCCCAAGATTTGAGGCTCATTTCTATAGAGTCAAAGCTTTACAACTCTGGAGAGCCTTTGGTTGAATGTAAATATCCCTAAAAGAGCAGTACATGGAAAAGTCCCTATCATTGTTCTCCGCATGGAGTGATTTTTTACAATTAGCAAAGAGAGTTAAGACTCTGGTGAAGAGGAGATTAAAATAGGGAGGGAGGTTTCATAGTGGGGAGGATGAATCCTGACCTGCAAGGAATGATGGAGTTTAAAGGGAAGAGGGCGCTAGGCGCTCAGGTGGCGAGGGGAAGCCAGGTGGCCCTGGATACTGGGAACGTGCCCCAGGAGAAGACTCAGTGGTGTCTGTGCCACAGAACGCTTCTCACTGCCTCGGCCTTCTGATCTGAATGTGTTCAAGCCACCATGATTATGCTATTGAAACTTGCTCCTATCGCTCTAGCGAGTTACCAGATTGTTATGTTCTCTGGCATTGTTGTTCCTGTTTCCTTTTCTGTCACTCAGACTTCTTGCTGAAATTTGTATCTTTCATCCTTGCTTCTCCTTTCCAGTGAGAAATTTTCTTAGCACAGTCGTAGCAAAGAGTCTGAAATTGGAGCTAAAACATAGAAACTCAAAGATAAGGATTTGTGAGTGGGTATTGCCATTCAGAAAACAATTTTTAAAATGTGTTAATAGTATCTTTAATATATTCCCCAAAGGTCATAGACACGTTCACTGGTGTTACACAGAAGTACTTTTGCCTTCTGTCTAGTTCTTTTTCCCTGTAGTTCCCAATACTTAAATGCACATTGCCCTGCCTAGAAGATTGCTTCTTGTCAATTTTCAGCCTACACTTACTATACTATTACCTGTATCCCCCTTAACATGTAGTTCAGGGGATAAATATGGGGCTCTTAATTATATCTATTAGAAATGACTTGAGGGGCTAGGGAGATAGCTCAGTAGAATAAGTGCTTGCCTGCAAGCGCAGGGTCCTGAGTTCAATCCCTGGTACTGCAAACAAACAAACAAACAAACAAAAAAAAAAAAAAAAAGAAAAGAAAAAGAAAAAAAGAAAGAAAAGAAAAAGAAAGGTCTTGAGATCAGACTAAATACTGTAAATGGAAAATTCTTAAATTTGCTTAGTGACCAGAAAAAAATAGAGAAAAATCTATTTCTAAGATAACATCTTCTCTGGGTTCATCAGTGCCACCTGTCTGATTCTTTTTTGTTTGTTTTTTGAAAGAGTTTGTGTTTTGTGATTAAGTCACTTGTCAGATTTGCATTGATATGCAAAGTCTCGTTTTTGTATCTCTAGAAGTTCCACTATCTGTTACTACCCTTCTTCCAGCAGGAAGTTCGAGGGAATAACATTTGTAAGGTAAAGATGTATGAGCCATGGCTAGAGCTTGGAACAGTTGCTTATCATTAAGAGACAGAGCTCAGAGTAAATGGAGTGGTGTCTGTGCCGCAGAAAGCTTCTTCTCCCTGCCCCGGCCTTCTAATCTGAATGCGTTCAAACCACCATGATTATGCTATTGAAACTTGTTCCTATCACTCTAGATTGAGTAGAATTGATAAGAATGAAAGGAAGAGTGGAAGTGACATGTGGAAAGGTGAAGAATGGAGAAAATCTTCAAATGTAATTTTGAAAAATTTTAGGAAAGTCTTAATTTTACCTTAAGAGGATATTGAAATTTTTTTTATTTTTGTATTTTAGGGAAAGGTCTACAGAGTGTTCAGGGTTTCACTAATAGATTGGACTCATAGTGATCTGCCTGTTTACAGTCTCCCATGAGCTGGGATTACAGGCGTGTGCCACCATGCCCAGTCTCTAAAATTTAGTGTTTGTCCGAATTTATTTTTTTACTCATTAATATTTACTGAACACCAACGGGATGAATCAACATATTTAAGTGTGAATATGTACGAATATATCACTTCTTGGTACATAATTTTACATAAAGAATTGTAAAAATGAAATTCATTTTAAACATGTAAATTTCAAATACAGAATGGAAAACAATTGGTTAAAAGTGGTGAAAATGAATATTTGAATATTCTAAGTAATATATAATGAAAGAGAGAAGCATTTATATAAAATTCCCTTTCATGGAACATATCCATTTAAAAACGATGAGTCCAGCCAAAGGAGAACATCATGTAGGACTGGGAAACTAAAGAGAAAATGGGGCAAAGATTTGTTAGAACATAGTTGATTGTGATAGATGTTAGAATCTCAAAATTATAATGTCTTATTTGACATTAGGCTTAAAAAGTTAAATGGCCTACTTTCATTGGTTCACTGTACTCAGAATAAAGGTTCTTTATTTCACACATATAAGCATCTTCTATGTAGGAATGCACAAGTCACTAATTCAGAGCGATTATTTAATGAAAAGATGGCTCAAAAGACGATTATGTCGGGATCAATGCAGAGGAACAGTCATAAATAACTCCTTGTGCACCTCAAATTTTTTGAAGTGGCTTTGAGGAAAAAAACCCACAAAACTTCAAAAAAAAAAACCATGCAAATGCTAAGTATGCATGTTAAAGAATTCAGAGAACTTTAATTGTGCATGTAAAATGATGACGTCAAAACTTTGCACTGTACACACGTGTATATGTAGTATTAACCATAGCAATAATATTTTTTTTGTGTTTCTTTAAAAATACATTGTTCAGCCTGGGCGTGGTAGAGCACATCTATAATCCTAGCACTGAGGAGGCTGAAAACAGGCAGGTCACTAGGAGTCCAAGCTGTGTAGTGAGACCCTGTACCAAATATATAAAATTAAAAAATACATATATACATTGTTTATGTTTGTGTATCCATGGGCATATTTGAACAGAAGTACACCAAGTATACATTTATTCCATTTCCTCTGTGAAGATTTTAAGTAATTGTTTGACTTCATCATACTCTTGTCTTATCATAAATGCAATGCAGAACAATTAGAAATCACTTTGAATCACAGAGAAGGTCTTGTAAAGTTTTACTATATTCTAATATAATTACTGTGTGATTATTTCATATCCTAAGAAAACTAGTCTTTGTGAAGTTAGAGTTTTGAAAAGTTTATAGTTTATATTTATTTATTTTTATTTATTACATTTATTTATTGTGTGTGTGTGTGTGTGTGTGTGTGTGTGTGTGTGTGTGTGACCAGCTCAGCCCAGCAGGGGGTGGGGCTGGCTGGCATGTGGTGCTGGGGAATTGAACCGCGGTCCCTGTGCTTTGCCAAGCTTGTTTCAAGTAGGTGCTTTAGACCACTGAGCCATCTCGCCAGCCCAGTTTGTAGTTTAGAATAGATATAAGGAAATACTATTGCCTACTGACATAAAGCACATAGCAGAAAAAATTAAGGGTGAAGTATTTGTTATAACCTTTAGCATATATTTTGAGAACAAAATAGAACTTATAAACAAATGCATATATATCATATATATTTATGTGTATATATATATATGTTTATGAGTTGTATGTGAAATGCTGAGTAATCTAATTTATATATCTTACTTTAGCCTAGGTTACTTTGAAGAAAGTTTAATTGATTACTGTTAAGATACCATTCAAATGCTTAGTTAGCAAGTGGGCAAGACAAAAGTGAGTTGGTATTTGCTTTTATTCAGTTTACAGCTAAGTGAGAGTAAGAGACATTCATCAAATAATTACATAGATAAATAAAATTACCACTGTAATAAATACTATGAAATGAAATTATATTATGCCAAGAAAACTTATAAATGGAAGACCTAAACAAATGTTTAAGTGAAATGTACCAAGATTCTACATTTTAAAGTGATTATCCACAAGTTAAAGAGGTATGGATACAGCAAATATACTATAAAAATCTATACTCCAGAAAATGTTCAATTTGAGCAGACATCACAATTTCCATGCAGTGACTAGCCAGAAAATTATCTCTAGCACTTTTAAATTGTGAAAGGAATTTGAACCTGTAATCCCCAAAGCAGTTATAGACCATTGGATAGTGCTGGGTCAACAAAGTGCTGGAAATTAACCTGATGTTCAAGGACCTGCCGGTCCAACTGGAGAGGAAAATACAAAGAAAATAGCTATATTAGTTAGGGCTCTCTAGCAAAACAGAATCAATGGAAAACATATGTGTACTTACCTAAGGGGATTTATTGAATTGGACTATAAGATCAGAGGCAGGAGAGTCTGGAGTGGTCATCTGGCCAGAAGGTTCAATAGCTGCTCAGCCCAAGAAGACGGAAACTGCAGAACAACAGGGATCAAGGATACAGCACCAGCACAATTTGAAGGGTAGGATGCTCACTCTAGAGTTGCTGGTAGAAGTCTACCCTGGAAGATTGAATAAACTGGAGGCCAATGCCAGAGCTAATGGGGAAGGGAGCTCTACCAGAACAGAGAGGCTTTCTTCTTTCCCCTCTTATCCCATCCAGAGTACGGTCTGGTTGGTTGGTGCCATCCATAGTCAGAGTGGACCTCCCCCATCCCCATCAAGTTGGCTGGACTATCTGTCAGTCATCTACAAACACTCCTAGAGTTGTGTTAAATTAATTTGCTCTATGTTTCTTAATCCATTCAAGTTGATGTGCTGTGATTAGTGATCCCAGTGATGTAGACAAAAAATAATAGACAAACTATAAATACAACCCAGATGGGCAAATAAATGATAGTGTATCTCATTGTTTAAGGGTAAGCATAAGGATGGTTCTATGTCTCTTAATAGTACCAAAAGACTGAATCAAATTAAGGACCTTTTCCAGGAATTTTTTTTCAGTGCGATTGTTCTTTCACTTTTACCTGTATTTCTTGCTTACTGCCAAAGGACAGTGATGAAGAACAAACCATGGTATTAGTCAATTTAAAAAGAATATATTTAAGGTTGTCAAATTCTCATGACAAAAAGTGGGTGTTTGCCACTATTTGCACTATTATCCTCTGCATGTATAAAATTGAATTGTTGCCATTTGCTGACAAAGAAGACTATTTATATAAAATAAATTAATGAGTTCAGAAAACAGAGGTCTTTATAGATATAGGGATAATGGGGAAAGTTTTGTTATTTTGAGAATCCAAAGTCATATGTTTCTTTTTCTATTGAAATTTACTTTAAAAGTCTTTTTTGCTAAGGATATCCATAATTTTCAGTAAGACATAGGAGTATACAGATGTACATGTAAATGAGATGTGTGAGATGTGTTGTTTATACATACATACATACATACATACATACATCACTGAAGAAAATATATGGTAGATAAGAGATATAAAAATTTTAGTATCAAATTTATGTTGTATATATTTATAGACTTAAAATATGTTTTAAAAATAATTTATACTACTCAGACATAATTTGTACTTGCTATGATGATGTTGCATGGAAGGAATGTTTCCTACATCTTTTGAATCTGTTGTAGGCATTTGTTTGTTTTTAATTAATTTATTTATTTGTTTGTTTATTTATTTATTTTGTGTGTGTGGCCAGTTCAGCCCACCAGGGGGTGGGGCTGGCTGGCATGTGGTGCTGGGGGGATTGAACCGCGGTCCCTGTGCTTTTGCTTAGCTTAGCTTGTTCTAAGTAGGTGCTTTAGACCACTGAGCCATCTCACCAGCCCCCAGAGAAGTCAATTTGCTTTTTAATTTTTATTTATTTGGCAGAACTGGAGGTTGAACTCAGGCCCTTGCGCTTGCCAGGGAAGCACTTATTCCACTGAGCCATCTCCCCGGCCCCAAACTTTTTATTTTGGTAGAACCAGGGATTGAACTCAGGCCCTTGTGCTTGCCAGGGAAGCACTTATTCCACTGAGCCATCTCCCCGGTCTGTTGTAGGCATTTGGATATTATAAATACTCATGTATTTACATTATGCTACTTTAGTAATGGGACAAATATATTAACAAATTATATGCCTTCTAATTTATCATAATATTTTAAAGCGAGAAATATGTTTGCAGTTGACTGCTTTTTAGAATTAGTTTAGAAATGTGTATCTTTCAACTTATTTTTGCTTTCTGGGTTATGGTAATTAAAAGGCTATGGGTACCTGTGTAGTAGGTGTTTAGAAAAATGAAAATTCAAACTCAATGATTAAAATGAAAAAAAAAATCAGAAGATTGAGGCACTATCACAATCTATTTTCTGTCGCTGTAATACAATACTTGACACTAGATAAGATTTCAAATTTAGAGGTTTCTGTAGCCCAGGCTCCCTGTCACTGGTCGTCCAATGGCAGTTGCGGCTGCCTTTTGCTGAGGGTCCTTTGACCACACCTAGTGCTGGGGTCATACATGGGGACACAGGGCCATTGTGTTAGCATCTGTCTCTCCTGTTCTCAAGCCACTAGTGTGATTCAGGCATCCGACACTGCTTCATCGCCTCATTTATCCTGATTACCTCCCAGAGCCTCACCTTCAAGCACTATTAACATGAAATTAGGAATCAGGTTTCCAACACAAGAGTTGCGGGACACATTTGAACCATAAACACATCTCTGAGGATGTGCCAAAGTTTTGTTCCCTCGCTTAATTTCTTTTCTTTTCTTTTTCATTTCTGGACAGTTCTATTGGAGGGAAAAATAAACCAAAGCTCTGAATGCAGCCACCATCATTTATTGTCAAATGCCTAAGTGTTACCAATTTTTTTGAAAACTTTTTTTTTACTTTAACCAGAACAACTAGAAAACATTTGCCTAATAAAATCATAGTATAATTTTCTTTTCTTGGTGGGAATTAAGTTATCAAAACTGATTTTGAACTCATTTGCCTTTCTTTACCCTATCATAGACCCTTTTACACTCATAATAAATCCATTAATGGTCCAGCCTAAAACAGCTATTTGTTTCCTCCACAGCTCTGAGAGAAAAGAAATCTCTTCAGTATGTAAACTTTTTGAAATCAGGAAATAATGATATGAGTATGTTTGCATAATTGGATTCATTGTAACACTTTTTTTTTTTTGGCGGAACCAGGGATTGAACTCAGGCCCTTGTGCTTGCACTTATTCTACTGAGCTATCTCCCCAGCTCCAACATTTTTAACCAATAATATTATTCAAGTATTTTCCATCAATTTGTAACTATTTGTGCTTTCCAAACTAAAAGAATTTCTCTGACTTCATATTAATAAACATAAATTGAATTAAACCCTCTTTTACTTTTGCTGGGTTTTATTTATTTCCAAAAAGGTTTGTGAAACTAAAAATAGTGAATTTATTTGCAAACCATATTTGAAATGGAACACATTATTTTTTTGGTGGTGACTGATGCAAAGTCAGCTGACATAATTTTAATCTACATTAGTGAGCTATCAGTATAGTTATAGCATCAATGAAAAATAATTTCTCCCATTATATGGACAATGATAGTGCCACTAATCCAGTTACATGAATCTCAGAACCAAGATTCTGATAATACCTTTCTTATACAAATTGTATAGTATTGCATAAGAATTTTTTTCCTTTAGCTTGAAGAAACTACATTTTAAAAATTCTACAATGTATCTGTCAATATTGAATTGATCAATAGAAAGCATTGTACTCAACTTGGAATTACTTTTTAACCTAATTTTAGGAACTCCAAGAACATACCATGTATGCAATTGCCTCCCCTTAGGGGATAATATTTTCTATGAAATTTACTACTCAAGTCAGCGTATTGAAATACCTGAAATATTTTTAAAGTGAAGATAAATAAAACTGTGTTACTTGCCAGTTAGATGCTTTAAATGTCTTTCATTTTTTTTATACCAGTCTATTTACTTTGTACAATCCACCGAATATAATACTGCTCAACAGTTGCTTTGTTTAGTTTGACCATCCTGTCCTTGGATGGCCGCTTCTATTTCATCATTTTAGAAAGAGCCTAAGTGTTAAGAATAATGGCAGAAATAAAGTTTTATGTACTGTGTGTTGGTTCATGAATTCCTAAAATTGATGTTTTTAGGCTAAAAGTACAATATCAATTTAAGTCTATAGTAGATAAGATAAAGTTTTAAGTTTACAATTCATAATTGTTTATAAATATAATTATGAAAGAATATCTCAAACAACTCCTATAGTTTCCATGTTCTAAATTTAGGGTGAATGAAGTGCATTTTAATCCCTGGCGAAACAGATGTTGAAATTTTATTTGTATAGCATTTACTCTTTACTTTTTATTTGCAAATGTTAGTATGTGAACTAAATTTTTAATCTCAAATATTCTTCTGAAATATTTTCTAAAACTTTTCTTTATCTGAACTGCTAGCATGTTTACATTAGGTTTGCCTGTGTGGCCCAAAATACTAGGCTTTCATAGTCTGATTCAAAAGACTTGCAGAAGAATTTTTTTTTGGGGGGTGCTGACTTAGGCTGCCTTAAGGGCTGGTGTGGTGTGGCATGTGGAGCTGGGGATCAAACTATGGTCCCACAAGCCTGACTGGGTTTGTCCATGCAGGCGCTTAAACAACTGAGCTAACCAGCAAGTTCCCTGAAAAGGCTTTCAAAAAACTAAGTTCTATAATACTATCGCCCTCTTAATAAAATTTACTTTTTTTTTTTTTTTTTTTTTTTTTGTGGAACCAGGGATTGAACTCAGGCCCTGTGCTTGCCAGGAAAGCACTTATTCCACTGAGCCATCTCCCTGACCCTCTAGTCTTAATCAAATTTTTAAAAAATCATTGAAATCCTCAGATATTTTGTGTATACTCTCCTAATCTGTTTGGATTTATCTACAAAACAAAAAGGTTGATCTTAGAAAGACAATCATAAAGGGAAAGAGTAACTTGAAAGTTCTTTCAAATTGGTACAGGTTTCCAACCGTAAATTCCAGATTCCTTTAACATGCAGAGCTGAGTGTGTGTCGTCTGTCCAGTTGGGCAGTAGTCCAGAGGTTTCAAACTGTGCCTGATTACTTCTAGCCGTTCTCCTACCTGCTGTTCTGAGAAATGGAGAGTAGGCCCAGATTTTTAATCTGGAAACCTTGACCATATCTCTGAAATTCTTATAGCCTGAGGATGTCTTGTGATTATTTTAGACTGCTACACTTTTGTGGAGGAAATTATATGGGGGGGGGGCAATGAAGTAATCCCACTCTCAAATGGAGATTAATGAATGTTCTAAATATGAGTGTAAAAATGATAAAACCACTGGTTTTAGTTGAGGTTTTTCTCATACCTGGCCATCCTTGGAAGTGAACACTGATAGTTTGTTTTCCTTTTTAATTTTCAAAGATATTGATACATATACAAGTACTGTGGTGGATTGCCAACTGCTGGTCAACTTGTTATACCCAGATGAACTAGCTTGGTGCTGGGTGTGGGAGGCCCACCTGAAGGATTTTTCCAGCAGGATAAGAGGTTGTTAGGGAAGCTGTTTGAAAAGCTGTTGGGAGCTGTTGGAAGGTTCTCTTGGGCTGTTCATCTGGAGGACCTTGTCATGCTGGCTTTCCTAATGAACTCATTGGAGGAGGAACTTGGGACCTCATTGTTGCTAAGAATGGCTACAGTTCACTTTGAGGGCCTCTGGTCCTGACTTTAAGTATTGTTTTCTAGCTCCAGAGGGGAAGATGGTGCACTGCTCAGTCTCTTGGAGAAGCTTGTCACATTGGCTTTCCGGATGGGAACTCACATTTCCCAATCCTTGGAGGAGCTTAGGACCTCACTGTTGCTGAGGATGGATGTGGTATTTTTAGGGGAGTTCTAGTTCTTGCTTTGAGCATGGCTTGTTGGCTCCAGTTCAGATCCCTCATCCTGCTGGCACAGATCCTTCATCCTGTTGGCACAGACTTTCTGGCTTCCACCACTGACCTTTGGGCCTCCCTGGTGCAGAGCCATGAAGTGGACATGCATGAGACATTGTCCCGGTCTCTAGGCCTGTAGTTGGACTTGTGGGGACATTGCTTTGAACTCCAGGTTTTCAGCTGGACTCATGCAGGATATTCAGATCCAGGCCCTCAGCTAGATCCTTTGGTCTTAGTGTGTGTACAGATTTCCTGCACTTTTTGTATATGATTCTTGGGTGATTCATTATAAAATAATCTTATAAAATGTGTTCTGTATTGTATTATTTTCCCTATAAAACTCCCACACTATGACAAGCACTATAACTGAAAGGAAGAAAGAAATCAAGGAGTAGGGAAGAAACAAGCATCACTGGAAAGGTTAAGATAATTTGCTATAACTAAGCATAATGTGGTTTTGAGTTTCTTGGAAAATATGACAATACAGAGAGACGATGAACAACAGGCTTCACAATAAAGAAAAGGAATTCATATTGTTTCTTAGAACACAGGGTGAATGTGAGCAGTGTACTCTCAATGTCCTTCTTAACATTTCTATGGGAAAGACAGATTTAGAAGCAACTTAGTTTAGCATTGAGACACGTGCTAATCAGACTGCTCCTTCAAATAGTCAAGTAGCAGTAAATATCTGTGAAGGTTAAACACAACCCAAAGACAGCAGAGCTTTGAAGACTTCAAGGACTGAACAGATTCTGAATCTGGTGGTCTGGGCTTTGTATTTGAGTGATCATAATAATGAAATGGATTTCTTGTTTAAAGTCCCAGTGATTGAGTTTTTTCCCTGCAATTTCTGGTTTAGGTGGTCTGAGATGAGACCCTGGAATCTATGTTTAGTAAGTATAGGATAATGCTTCTAATGCAGCTGGTCTGGGAGCGCTGAAAAGGTGTCTTGCGTTCTCTTGCAAATTTTTTCTATGTTAATTAGTTTCTTTATAAGAACAATACTAGTTCAGTAATATATTGTTTGCAGACAGTCTAAAGAGCAAAAATGTCTATGGTGCTAATTAGGGGCAGATCTGTATAGGATCACAGGAATGGTAATGTTTTTATTCTACTATGAAAATTGTAGAACCAGACCCCAGTGTCCCAGGAGATGAAAAGCTTCTGTCACTTTTTTTTTTTTTTCTAGTCAAGGCCAGGCACTCCTCACAAAGCAGTGTGAGTTTCCTTCAGGACCTGGATTACTGATGAATCCTAACATTAAGTTAGAACAAGTCAGAGATAATTTTGAGATTGAAATCTTTGGAGAAAGTGCTACCTCTGGCACAAAATAATAGCTCTCCAAAAAGCCTTAATGGTGACCCTGTGGTGGTCTCCAGGTGTCTTCCAGGATAAGTGAACTGTCAGATGTTCTTCATAAAGTTGAACACATTGACCTGTTATATGGTGCTGTTTAACATCAGCCAGAAGGGTGTGAGGGAGCCCCTGACAAAGGTGATGGTCTTTGTTTCATCAAGGTTAATCATGATTCATTCTTCCAAACAGCTGGGCTTCCCAGGACTCCTTGCCATTAAAAGACCACTCCCATTTAATGAACATCCAGTCATTTCATCGCATTTACTGGTCGAGTACTGGGTTGTAATTTTTTAATAAAGAAGTCACTTAGGGCCGGGGAGATGGCTCAGTGGAATAAGCGCTTCCCTGGCAAGCGCAAGGGCCTGAGTTCAATCCCCGGTTCCGCAAAAAATAAATAAATAAATAAAGAAGTCACTTATCCCAGACATAGTTGGTTAATTTGTAGTGTTCCAAAACATACCTTGTTGTAAGTATTCATTAAACACACCTATCAGGTTTTTGTAACCGAATGATGAGATGGACAATCTTCTTTTTTCCAAGTCAGTTTCTCTGAAGTGGTGGATTGATTTGGCATGTCAGATCATCCTGGCTGCTGTGTATATATATAATGAAGCTTTTCTAAGAAAATGCTTGATTTTTCTTTTTCATGAATTTGTATCAGATAAAATAATGTCACTTCCTTTATACATGAGCAGTCTTCTGGCAGGTTGCTTTTGTCCTGCTTTATTTTCTAGGTGGTAAGATTAGTTTACCCCCTAGGAATTAACATCATTTTTCTACTTATCTGACAATGGAATTATTTTGCCTTTAACAAACTATACTTACAACCTTTCAACATCTCTACATGACTTATACCAGTGGATTTTTAAAGTTTGCCACAAAAAGAACCTCTTTAAAACAAGAGTTTAACTCTCTTAAATATCATTTACCCTAAAATCTCACTTTAAAAAAACTTGAGTGCATTTAATTGATAGTTTTCATATAATTCTAGTTTTGTTTATAACTGAAAAATCTATTTTGGTGGCTGTGGAAGAAAGTTCAGTAAGTCAGTGGAATTGTCATCATAGATAACACTTCAGATGTTACAGTAGGAATATAGAAAAAGTAAATTAAGCTCCATATATTTTCAATAAACATTTTTTATAAGTATACAGCTTTTCATGGTTGAATCTGCCACATTATTTTATGAGCATAGACAAGATTGATTTCTGTTCCTATATTAATTATAATTTGTAAAGAGATTACCTAGCTAGGTACCCAAATAAGAAATAAAATATAGACTGACAAGTGTATGTCTGATTTTTTACTTTAAGGAGTGACACATCTAACTGGGATTGATTATAGTCATTTAATAAAGGGGAGATATGTTTAGCAAGAAACCTTGGAAAATAGTTTTGGCAGAGTTTTGAAAGGAAGAGGAAGGATACATTTAGATCTGAAAAGTAAAATTGTTGTTCTTGTTGAAAATTGACAGTTGATTAAGGGATACTAAACATTCTCTGTAAGCATTAGTTTGTGGGTTAACTTCTACGCAGAATGATTTTTAGTACAGAAATAGAAAAATTTTGGAAGACCCTGTAATTAATCCTGTGACAAATACTATAAACTAGATCCCTGAAAAGCGAGCTAACTTTGCTAGGGTAAAACAGTTGGCAGGGGTGGAGCGGAAGTCGAAGTGCCCAACTCCGATAGAGGGCTATTGCGTCACACGACTCTATCATCTCGCAGGTTTTGATCTCTGTTATCCTAAACAGTTCAGCCAAGCAGAAATGCACACGTGTGCCACATGCAGCTCTTTAGGTTCTGTAAATTTGTTTACCCATTATTTTCTATTAGAAGCCATTTTCTTCTTGGGCATAGCTATTAGCAATCATCTAAGATAAAATTTCTTCCTAAATTTTGTGTGGCCTTGATTCTGCACTGCAGAGGAGCTGTTATCTTTTTTCCTGCATACTTTTAAATTGAAGGAATAGTTTTCATTTTGCTATATTTTCTTAAATTATGATGAAACTAGATCTTTTAAAATTTGCATGATTATCTCTTAATGGCTTTCATTGTCAACACAGGTCTAGGAAAATGGCACATCTATTCCTAAGAGGAAAGAAATCTACACAATTCTAGAAACCTCTTTTTCTCTTTTTTTTACACACATGCATTTACTTTTGCACTTGTTTCATAGTGAACACTGTCCCGACACACGAGTTAGTCAGCGAAGGTCACTGGGAGAGGAACGGGGAATGGAGGAGGGGACAAAGGACAGGAGACACGAGAAATGGAGACAAGACAGGATTCTGATCAAGTCTCATTTATTAAGGAGAGGTGCTGGGTATATAAAGGGAGTGCAGGAATGAGGAAGTCTCGGCTCTTGACCTCAGTGGGTGTCTAGGCAACGGAGGAAGATCCCATCCCTGGGACATAGCACATGATTCACGGGGAATGAGCAAGGCAGGAAGGAGCAGAAACTTAACTCAGCAGGGGAATAGAAACTTAAGAGAATGGCTGACACTATTATAAAATGGATACCAGTTAATGGCTTCCCACAGAACACCATCTAGATCCTGGGACCACAAAGCTACCTGAGGTCAGTCATTATCTGCCAAGGACCACATCACTGTTCAGGAGAAAACACAGATGTGTAAGGTGACAGTTGCTGGAACCCAAGCAAACCATTTGATTTCAAGACGATGATGAGCAATTCTCAGTGTGATGGCTTCAAACCCTGTTAGATGATGTCTGTCTTGCTTTCAGGATCTGTGAGTTAGGTGTATGTTTAATTTGCTATTAATCTTGAAATTTCAGCATGGGTGCTACAATTATTTTTCAATTATTTTGTTTGGCCAGGTTACTTATTTTCATAGGATTTGAGGTCTAATAATGTGGAGTTATTTATTAATGTTCTAAGTGTATGTTTCAAGGTACTACATTATCAAAATGGAGGAGTGAAAAGCACATTGTATTATTGGACAGAATGAACTTTAATGTAGTACATTTTAAAGGACCAATATTTTATACTAACATAAAAAATTATGCAGTTTTAACTTATGGATTTTCCAACATTATGGAAAGTATATGTTCTTTACTGCTGTTGCAAAATGTTCTTTCCAGAGGGATTTAGTAAAGTAGAATGGATATAATCTTCAAATATATTCCTTATATTCATTTCCCACTGATACATAACAGTAGTCAATTTTTAAAAATGAAAAAGGAAAGTGTCTTAAGTGGAAAAAATAGGTACTGTGTTTTAAAATAAATATGTACCTACTTGAATTACCCTACTTAGTTTAAAGAATTTGGAACCATTTATTGGTAATTATTAAAAAAAGTCTTTTGTTTTCATTCTGATTTAATAATACTCTGTTCACATTTTTCAAAAGAAAAATAGTTCTGCCTAATGTGAGGAAATTTATAGTGTGTTGCATTTCATAGATTTTTGAGGTTATCATTTAATATAGAAGCTGTAGAGTATTGCATATTAGAGTACAATACTACAGGTTTGATAACCTATAGAAATAGTCATTATTGGCTATTTTTCTATGAAATTCTTATTGAATTGTTTGAATTCATGAAGAAAGCTAAAGAAAATTATTATATTTTCCATTTATCCTTAATAATTGTAATACAAAATTATATAAATAATTTTCATAATTTGTTTTCACTAGTCTTTAGAGAGAAAAATAGAAAATTGTTAATCAATACTGTTGCAAGATAATAGTGGAACAGACATTATTTATCTTTCTGTATAGGACAGCACTTTCTCCTTTAAAAGTCCTCCAAAGAGCCTGTCACTTCACATGGTTTTCAAGACTGTTGAAAAATCAGCTGACATTTCTACTTTAAAGGAAACAAGTTTCTGCTGTCTGAAAGCATTCCCAGAGCTCTTCTAATTGCTGCAAATGTATTCACTGGCTACTCTTCATAGTAAACTGGTGGGAAAAGCAGATATAAGGAAAAATAAAAACACATGAACACATACTCCAGAGTTTAGGATGTTTATACACTATTTTAGAAGAGCAAAACATTCTCCCCTGTAAATCTAATACATATCTGCTGGCCGGCCAAATAGCTCAGCAGATTAAAGCACCTGCAAGCAGGCACAGGGCATGGGGGTTCGATCCCTGGGCCTGCTGTGCCAGCCCCTCCCCCAGGGCACACTGAGATGGCAACTGAGACTGGGCATGGTGGCGTGAGCCTGTAATCCCAGCTCTTGGGAGGCTGTAAACAGGAGAATCACTATGAGTCCGATCTAGTAGTGAGACCCTGAGCCCCCTATAAACCCTTCCCTAAAAATACAAAACAAAACAAAACAAAACATATCTGTGACTGTTACCCCTGATATGCCAACTTCGTTGGATTAGGAAACCTCCCTAAGATTAATGTAATAGGCTCCTGGGCACAGATGGGCAGGTCATGGCCGCACAGTCCTGGATGGGTGGTCTACGTGGTCCCTCACCTGTTCTTTGGCTCTGCTCCCCTGCTCTGCTGCCTGACCCCCATGAACTCATCAGCTTTGTACCATCTCACCTTCTATCATGTGGTTTATGCCTTGGGACCACTAGGTACCGAATCTCCAAACATCTAAATTAAACCTGTCTTTCATGAAATAGTGTCTGTGTGTATTGTGTCCAAGCAACTGCAAAGTGGATCATATGGTATTTTTAAGAAAAATATCAATAAAAACATATAACATAGAGTTAATTTTTTTTTTTTTTGGTGTAACCAGGGATTGAACTCAGGCCTTGCACTTGCCAGGCAAGTGCTTATTCTACTGAGACAGCCGCCTGCCCGACTAATAACACATTTTTTTTTTGTAGAGTGAAATTTTCAATTCCCACTGAATAAACTTTTTGATAACTTATGTTTATCTATCTTTCTATATGTTTTTGTGTATCTTCCTAGGCATGTGCATGTGTGTGTGTGTTTTAATACTGTATTACTGTCTAACAAACCACGTCCACAATGTATTTATTTCACGCAATGGGTTCTTTAGTCTTGGGTTGGGCTTTCCGGGGCCTGGATACCACTGCTTCAGTTTGGCATCATTTATGATGGCTCCAGCTCTGGAGGCTGGAGTCATGCAAAGACATGCTCATTGGTGTATCTGACCCCTGTTCTGGTTATTGGCTTGGACTTTAGCTCGGTCTGTAATTGGAACGTCTCCACTTGAGCTCGCCACATGGCTGGGACTTCTGGAAGATGATTATGCATGAATATTTCATGTTTCTATTTTACCCAGGTTTTCTGAATAAAGGCATCTGCAGTCAGGATATGGATGTTTTCATAAAGAGGCATTATAGGAGAATAGTAAAGTAATACCGAGAGACATATTTTTTCTGTAAATAGTCCAGAGTAGTTAGAGAAAATCCTGTCTGTCTCCTCTTCAGATGTGCTTGCATTTCAATAACAGGGTAATGTTTCTTCCTTCCCTGAAGTATGAGGATAGACACATTGCCAATAGAACCACATAAGGTCCGAGACTCCTAGCTTAGGGGTTCCTCTCCTATAACATACCCAACTGCATGAGCAGCTGTTGACTGGTCTTTGTGGTACTGCCCTGAAAGCACTGGGGCTCGGAAAACCCAAGCAATGTGTTCCTCTGATTGCTGCTTTTTCTGTAATAGACTGTATTTGTCACTGAACCAGAGGTCTCTTCTTTTCTAGGTGTGCGTATATAGAAATATGCATGATATTGTATAGATATGATTGTGAAATGTAAGCACATCTGAAGAGGAGATGGACAGGACTTTCTCTAACTACTCTGGACTGTTTACAGAAAAAAATATGTGCCTGAGCTTTACTTTACTGTCTTCCTATAATGCGCCTTTATCTATTCATTCATCCGTCCATGCACCCATCTGCACACCCTGTGATAGTCTAAATTGTTCACTTAGAAGAAGCAAGGTAAAATTTTCGATCAATCGTGTTTTCTGAAAGAGCCAGCGCAATCCTAGAGGGTAACTGAGAGGAAAAAGGGAAGTGAGTCAAGGGTGGCAGGAGAGCCAAATGAGGATGATTTAGACCTGAGTGCTACTCAGTATTAAACATGATTGATGGCTCAGCCTTGCAGAATCATGTTCTAAAAGAAGACATAAACATTGTCTCAGGGCAGGGAAGGAAAGAAGGGAGAGTAATTTATCTACTGACTCCTGTCTCCCATTGGTCAAAGTTGGCCTAGGGGCATTAATTCCTCTATGCATGCTGTACCTCCCTTAGGTGGTGCCGCTTCTAGACTTAGTAAATGTGAAGCGCCATAAAAGACTTATCATATGTGGTTTTCTATTGTCATGAATTTTGATGTAAACATCCTCTAACTGCATAAATATTTGTGCATTTTCTATCTAAAATAAGTTAAAGTGAACTTACTCAAGAACTTTGAATATATATACATGAGAAATTTTGTTGTTTAATACCAAATGTTACTAATTTACCTCCAGAAAATATATATATATATATATATATATATTTGTATTGTACCATGCAATCAGAAAAGAGCCCTCATCTCATATGCTAGTTAAGGTTAATCTAACAGATGTAACAAAATAAACTTTTGTTTTGTTTTCCCAAGATGTTTCATTGAAATTTTTTTAATGTGAAAAATGAACACATTTTCACAGGCTCAGTAATAATTTTCATTTTCTTTAATGAATTACTTTTCATGTTTTGTTTGGTATTTTATTAAGAAATGTTTGTTTTCCTTTCTCCTGTTGAAGTTTTAGCTTGCTATATAGATTATGAATAAAAAGATGATGGCTTGATGGTCTAGGTGCCTGCCTGGTAGGCTCAGGGACCTGGGTTCTATCCCTGGTTCCACATATGTGCCAGCCCTGGAACCCCTGGCACGCTATGCCAGCCACAGAGGCTGGGCATGGTGGCACACACCTGTGGTCCCAGCACTGTGGAGGCTGATACAGGGTGTCACTGTGAGTGTGGGCTTGCGGTGAAACCCTGTGCCAAGGAAAGAAAGAAAGAAAGTTCACAAATATATTTTCCACTTGTCACTTATTTACTAAATTTATCATCTCTTTTGTTAAACAGAGCTTAATTATCTATGGGTCTTTTCTTTATATATCCACTTTTGAGTGTAAAATCTTACTTTTTATTTTTTATTACATTTTTTTAGTTTGTTGTGGCTACCATAAACCTTTCATCTCTAAATTGATTTTCTGATTAGGCTATCGGTTCTCACAGTCCTCCCATTCCCTTTGAATCTCTAAGTAGAAAATTATATCATCATTATGTATCTGCCATTATCTTCTAGATATTTGCAAATATACATTTTGAACTTTTTCAGTAAGTTAAATTTTTAGGTACTGTGCTGTAAACATTTTAAGAGCACTGGAAACAAAATGTACTTACTTAATATTTTATCCTACCTTTATAGAATAATGTAGTTCTGCTCATATTTTTAAAATTTATAAATAATACTGTAAAATTTTCTTAATGAATTCTTTCTACATGATAATTGTTAGGAGCAGTTTTCTAGAAGCGAATTAGGGGGTTAAAACTGATTAAATTGTTAAGATTCTTTATGCAACTTAAGATACTTTGCTATGAATGTTTATTATTACATAATTCCAGTGGCAGTGTATGGGCTCATCCATCTCTCTTTTACTAATTAACACTGAGTTCATTCACCTACTTTAACTTTTATTAATTTGATAAATGATATCATTATTTTAATTTATAGTTTGGTTTGATTACAAGGACATTAGAGCATGTTCTTATTAAGTGATGTTTTATCTATAAATTTTTTTCTGTCATAAACTTAGTCTTTTTTCATTGAAACTGCTTTTCAAATTGGTTTATATAGAAAGCACCTTAACAGATTGTAAGTGAAATTCAGAGCAAGCATTTTCTGAGTTGTGGTTTGAGTTTTAAGGTCATACGCACACATACTTTTTAAAGTATAATCAAATCTCTTAATGATTTTACTTTGTGACTTATTTTCATTATATTTTTTATCAAGAGGTCAGATAAACACACTGGCATTTTCTAAAATAATAAGCTTTCTTTTTAGATTCACAGCAAAAGTAAGCAGAAATCATGGTTTCCATCTACTGTTTCTTCATACACTGATAAATCCCCCCACAGTCACCATCCTGCTCCACAATGGAGCATTTCCCCAGTTCAGGAGCACACACTGACGTATTGCTAGTACCGAAGCCCATGGGTTACATTGGAGTTCACAGTTTTATCAGTATCTATTTGCAATATATCATGTTTGATGTTTACAGTCACCTTAAGAAGCAGGTACATATATGTACCACATCTGGTTAGTATTATTTCCCTTTTTACACACCTCACTCCAGGCACCCGCAGACCCTCATCCCCATTTTCATCATCATCATCATTGTCATCGTCATCGTCATCCTCATCCTCATCCTCATCATCATCAATTTATGTTTATGACCTACAGTGTTTACACCTATTGTGGGTGTTTGGTACATGTACATGGCACCTCTTAATTTTTTTTTTGTTTGTGTGTTTTCCTTCCCTTCCCTCTTCACTACACTCTTGGTTTCTTTGACCTCCTCCCATTTGCAAAAGGTCTATCTTCATTTTCTCCTATCAAATCTTTATTTTCTTCACTCTGCTGATTTTCTCTTTTGTTATGCAGGAGTTGTAAAATTTGATATAATCCCATTTGTTGATTCTTGGGGACATTTCTTGTGCCATTGATGTTCTGTTCACAAAGTTCTTGTGTCTGCTGGGGGAGATAGCTCAGTGACATACATGTCTGCCTGGTAAGCACAAGGTCTTGAATTCAGTCTCCAGTACGAAAAAGAAAAGAAAAGAAAAGAAAAAAAACACAGAAAGAAAGAAGCTAAGAAAGTTCTTGTGTAAACTTATGACACCAGATTTTACCTATGTCCTATTTTGTCTTCCAGTAGGTTCATTGTTTCTGTTTTAATGTTTAGATATTTAATCCATCTTGACTGTAGTACACATTGGGGGAAATGGGTCCAGCTTCAATCTTCTGCATGTAGATTGACAGTTTTCCCAGAATCTTTTGTTGTATAGGCTATCTGAGTTCCAAAAAATGTTTTTGTCCCCTTTATTACAGATCAAGTAGCTGAATGTTTATGGAGTTGCTTGTGAATCCTCTGTTCTGTTTCTTTGATACACTTCTGGTTTTTTTCTGCCACTATCATTCTGGTTTTCATCATTGTTGCCTTATAGCATAACTTGAAGTCAGACTCTGTGATGCCTCCTACTTTGGTCTCATTGCCCAGCATTTCTTTTGCTGTTCTTGGTCTCTTCTGGTTCCATGTACATTGTATGATTGTTTTCTTTAATTCTTCAAGGTATGCCATTGATATTTCCATTGGTATTTCCTTAAAACTGTATCTCAATTTGGGAAGTATGGCCATTTTGACAATGTTGTATACCTATTGTATGTCTTTCCATGGCTTGCTAGGTCATTCTGTTCTAGTGCTCAATACCATTCTCTTGTCTAGGTATATAACACTGTGTGTTCATGCACTTACTGAAAGGCATCTTGGTTGCTTCCAAATTTTGCTAGCTATGACTAAAGCTGCTCCAAATATATGCAGGTTTATATATAAACATGTTTCCAGTTCATTCAAGTCAATATTAGTGAACACATCTACTAGATTATATGGTAAGTGCATGTTTAGTTTTCTAGGAAAACTTCAAATTATCCTCTAGAGTGGCTGGGTCATTCTGTATTCCCATTAATTAACCAGTGAGGCTACTTGTTGAACTGTATCCTTACCAGAATTTGATTTCGGTATTCGGGATTTTTGCCCTTTCTAATAAGTGCATAGTGGTGTCTAATTGTTTTTATTAGGGAGCTCCCTAATAACATATGATGTTGAAAGGCCAGCCAGATAGCTCAGTGGATTAAAGCACCTGCTTAGGCAGACACAGGGACCGGGATTTGATCCCCACATGCTGTGCCAACCCCACCCCCATGGTGCTCTGAGACAGTGATTGAGTCTGGCTGTGGTGGCACACACCTGTAATCCCAGCACTTGGGAGACTGAAACCAGGAGGATCACTATGAGTCCAATCTGTGTAGTGAGACCCTGTAGACCCTGTACTACGTACATTGAAAAGAAAAGATGCTATGAGAATTACATAAGATGTTGAACATGTCTCCATATATTTTGGTGCTATCTGTAGTTCTTCTTTAATTAGGTTTCTGTTTATGTGTGTTGTCTATTTTAATCAGGTGATTTGTTTTCTTAATGTTGAATTTTCATAATTCCTTTATAGATCCTGGATAGTTGTCCTTTATGAGATGTATCTTTTGTACACATTCTCTCCCAATCTGTAACTTATATTTTTATTCTTTTGACATTATCAAAAGTGCAGATTAGAAGTTTAAAATTTTAATGAGCTCTATCTTATCAATTATTTCTCTCATTAATTTTGCCTTTGATGTTATATATGAAAGTCATCACCATTCCTAGGGTCATAGGCTCTTTTATATGTAATTTTCTAGATGTCTTACCATTTTATGTTTTGCATTCAGGTCTGTCATCCATTTTGAGTACCTGCCTTGCGATGGCTGTAAGGTTGGTCATCAAACAGACTATCTTTACCTGGGTAAACTCCTGTAATTTTGGCTACTAGTGAGGCTAAACCATCAATTTCAGTCTGAGCAACTTAGACCCTGACAGAGAGAGAGAGAGAGAGAGAGAGAGAGAGAGAGAGAGAGAGAGAGACAGAGACACAGAGTCAGAGAGTGAGAGTGAGAGACAGAGTCAGAACAAGTGAGAGAGAGAGAGAGAGAGAGAGAGAGAGAGAGAGAGAGAGAGAGAGAGAGAGAGAAAAGGAAGGAAGGGAAGGGAAAAGAAATGAAGCAAAAAGAAAAGAAAAAAGAGGCTGAGAGTAAATCCAATAGTTCAATTGCTGAGTGCTTACCTACCAAGCATGAGGCACTAGACTAAATCCCTCTATAAAGAAAGGCAGAGGGAAGAGAGGGAGGGGGAGAAAGAAAGACAGAGACAGAGACAGAGACAGAGACAGAGAATATTCTTTTTTCACTCAATTTCTCTTTTCCTTTTCAAAGATCAGTTGACTTAATATGTGTGGGCCAATTCCATCCAATTGGTTTGTCTTCTTTCACCAATACTATGTTGTCTTGATTAATGTGCCCATATACTAAGTTTTGAAGTCAGGTAATGTTAGTCCATTACCTTTCTCCTTCTTCAGTATCAAGTTAGCTATTAGACATCTTTTGCTTCTCCAAATAAGCTGTAAAATCAGTCTCTCAGTAACTACAAAATAACTTACTGTGTTTTTTTATTGGGATTGTGTTGAATCTGAAAAGGATGCCATCTTATTTTGCTTTCTATTCTTGTTATATTATCTGTAATTTTATATAGCATTTATTATAACTAGGCTAAAATATATTTTAAATGAAACAGTAATAATAGTACAAAAATAAAAATAGAGGAAGTTGCTTTACTATGTCTGTTACTTGTCTTGCTTATGTTACCTGGTGCCCAAAGTTAGGAGTGGAAAGGTTTCTTTAGGTCACAATTTGTAGAGGTTTCAGTCCATAATTGGCCAGCTCCTAGGCAGGGTGGTGTGGCAGAGGAAAATAGTTCATAGTGGGCAGACTGTAGGAAAACAAGCACAGTGGGGAATAAGCTTCTTCCTGTCCCTTACACTGTACATAAGCTACCTGCCCTAAGGCGGGTGTAGCACTCACATCCTTAATCCTAGCCAGAACCATGCCAAACAATCAGTAGATTGATTTACTAACCATACCCCCAATCCCAGCATCACACACAATAGATTCTGCTACCTCTAAAAAGCCGTATGACCATATGAGATTTGATGGGTTTGGGGGCATCTAGACACAAGCCATAAAACATTTATACTTTTCTTCTGTCCATTTGTATGTTTTAAAAATGTATTGAACATCTTCTAATGTATACTTGTTTAAGAATGCCTATGTCTTGTCAAATAATTCTGTAACTTTATTAGACTGTGTCCATCTTGATATTGAAAGTTCTGTATAATTCAATAAGTATTCCTTCAGGTTTGGGGAGATAGCTCAGTGGCATAAGCACCTGCGTGGCAAGTGCAAAGTCCTAAGTTTGATACCTGGTATGGGGAAAAAAAAGTATTCCTTCGATATCTATAGCACATGACATTTTTGTGTCATTGTTGAAGGTAGGAAAGTGTAATATTTGGGAATTGACATTATTCAAGAGTTCTTGAACTGTGTTGTATATGAAGAGCTGAGTAAATAGGAGGCCGAAGAAATGCTGAACAAACTTTAATTCTAGACAGTAGGTTGGAGAGACAGTAGGTTGGAGAGATCGTTGGCTCCAATCATAGCAGTGATAGAATATAGAAGGAGATCAGTGTCAAAGACCAGCAAGACTTGGTGACAGAGGTATTTTTTAAAATAATTTTATTGAGAAACAAATAGCAATGAGACAGTTTCAAAACTGATTAGTAGGACAGATTCAATAATTAATACATTGCATATTGTTGTCTTAGTGGTTATTCACAGTACAAGATGCAGACATGATATCCTGTCCACAAATACTATTAAAACAAATCTCTCTATTCATTGAATTAAGAGAAAGTAGCTGTATATCTATCCTATTTTGAATATACAGATACAAAATGGTTGTTCATTTGTATCCCCTTTTTTTGTTTAGTTTTGTCAGAGAAGTGTATTCCACTGACATTTAAATATTGTAGGTGTGTGAATTCAGCAAAATATTCCAATATAGTCCAGTAGTCAATAATAGTAGTGGGTTATCTGTAGGACTGGCAATGTCAGAGTTGTTGACTTGAGCCTTTTAAAGCTCAGCATATTAATATGGCTTTACTTTTTAATACCTTGTTTTTATACTTTTCTGCTGGATGGTTAAGACCAAGATAAAGCAAAACCTATATAACAAGAAATGTAACTTTTTTATCTGATAAGGTCAGTCAAACCTCCTCAGGATTTATCCTGAAACCCTGTACTGCAGTTTGTAGATACTTTGTCAGTGTCAGCCATGTGGATGAGTCATGGCCATTGCTTGACCAGTTTGCTCTCTGTGACTCTCCTTAGGCACACTCTATATCATTGATCACTTTCCAACAGAGGTATTTTAATTGTATGATTAGATTACTTGAAATGCCCTAGAGTCAGTGACAGAATGATTTTTTAAAATTTATTTTCAGGGCCAGCCAAATAGCTCAGCAGATTAAAGCACCTGCAAGCAGGCTCAGGGACCAGGAGTTTGATCCCTGGGCCTACTGTGCCAGCCCTGTCCCCAGGGTGCGCTGAGATGGGGATTGAGACTGGGCATGGTGGCATGCGCCTGTAATCCCAGCTCTTGGGAGGCTGTAAACAGGAGAATCACTATAAGTCTGATCTAGTAGTGAGACACTGAACACCCTGTAGATTCTTCCCTAAGAAAACAAAAAATTAAAAAAATATATTTTCAAATGAAAACAGGAATCCAAGTAAAATTTTCCCATTGGCAAAAGACAGTATTCAAGGTTTAGTCCTAATGCCAAGATTTAACAAATGCTCCAGAGCCAAGGATTCTGGCCTGGGCCTCAAAAACCTAGACTTTTGGGTAGTAACTACTTGACCAAATTACTATTTTGCTATTCAGATTCACTGTTCTCTCGGGATTAAATGATTAGAGTGCAAGGTTATAGATTTGGGGTTGAACCCTCACTGCCAGATTACTAGCAGGTAAAGCCATGATAACAAATCACTTACTTATGCCAATAATTAGAAGAAATCTTACTCAGGAAGCTGGCATCTTATGTCTGCTTACACTGTTAGGACAAAGGTGCCATAGATAGAATGTCTTAGTTCTGAGTTGCGTCCTCAATTCTTTGTTATTTATTTACTTATTTTGAGGCAGGGTTTCACTAATTTGCCTAGGCTGGCCTCAAGCCTGCACTCTTTCTGCCTCTATCTCCCAAAGGGCAGGGATTACAGGCGTGTGTCCAGATTCCTGGCTGACACATGCTACTTTTAAATCCTCTTAGCTGATGCTAAAAGAAGCTAAAAGAAGTCATTCAATTTCCTAGACAAAATTATGAAATAGAAACATTTGTATTTGGGCTTCCTGGTTTCCTCTCTGAATCTAAGTGCTCTTGCAGTGTCCGTGAAGTAGGTGCAGTGGAACCTCCAGTAGGCAGAGATGGAAATGTGAAGGCATGGGAGGGTAGCTCTCCCTCTGGCTGCCTCATCAGGCCCCCTTGGAGTGTGCCCTGGCCATCTCATTCTGCACTGCTCTCCCAGCCTTCCACTAGTGTGAGGATTTTCTGCCTAAAATACAACATTTCATCTGGCTTGAACTCAGTGAATAACCTCCCACTGGCTCAGTGCAGGATGAAGTTCAAATGTCTTAGTATATGAAATCTCCTTATCTATTGCCCACAAGCCTACCCTTCCTCAGCTTATCTTGCCACACTTGTCCCTGCTCAGCACCATTGAACTTCTTTCATCTGCATTTTCTTCCATTTATACCTCCATTATTATTGCAATTGCAGCTGCCTGAAATATTTTCTTTCTCTCCTTATATCCTTAAAAGACCGGCTTAGCATTTATCTCTTTTGTGAAATTGTCCCTTGTTCTCTTTTAGCATGTTGTACATGCCTATAAATAAACACTTACCTCTAATCATATTTATTTAATAATGTGTTAACATTTCTTAAAAGCAGACTCTAAATCTTATTGATCTTTGCATTTCTTTCCTGTTCAGTAGAACTGGCAAACAATGAAGACGTAGAAAAATGTTTTCCAGTATGAATACTAAATGGATACACTAAACCCAGCAAAGGCTGAGAATCCAGAGACTGTTAACAGCATTGTTGGCACAACCCTGACAGTGATCCTTTAAGAATGGGAATCCAATCATGTCACTAGTTTGCTTTATCACTTCCAGAGGCTGTGCCCTGTGCCCAAGTCCTAAGTCTTAGACTAGAATCCAGACTTCACTGTCAGTGTGAAACAACCCCTCTCTCTGTCTTACCCCAGGTGTCTCTCCTCCCCTTCACTCCTGTCAGACTCCTGAGCCACGCTGCCCACCTTCCCTGACTTCATGATGCACTGTGCCAAAACTGGCTGCTTCCTCAGGCCGGGCCTTTGTTCCCTTGGCACTGGTTGGCCATTCCTTCCTCCAGCTTCAGGTCTGAGCTTGGATATCAGTGGCTCAGCAAGACCCTTGTCCAAATCACATTCCCTGGCTACCCTCTCATGCTGGTGGCTTTATATTTTTTACAGTGCCTGTTACAATGTGTAAGTTGCATATTCTGTGTTGCTTTTGTTTAACATCCAGCCTAGTCCCTAGGCTGTTTTCTCCACTGTGGCAGGAACCTCTTGTATTTTCTTCTAAGATGAATTCTCAGCATGGTGCTTAAGTCCTGTTTGCCCCATAAATACGACTGATCAAGTGGCTGGTCTTAGGATTGTACTTACTGTAGATTTTTTATTTTTGCTCTGCTCTCTCTGTATTCTTAACGCTAATGGCCTGTACTTATCTAGTAAATACAACCATCTGTTGACTGTTTGTTTCCTCCATACCCATGCGAGCATCGCTTTGCCATCACAGTGGCTTCATGTACATTTCTAAATTGCAAATCAATAATAAATTGTAGTATTTAGTTTATCTATTTCTTCCCAATATTGAGATTAATTGTCTCTTTGCTAGCTTATTTATTTTCATTTCTTTACTTGACAGAAGGGCAGTTGCTAAAGCAATTTCTTAAATATTAAGTGTAAATTTAGGAATGAAAACAACACTATTATAGTCCCTGCTCACTGTCTGGTCCTTTTTGTTGTTGTTGTTACTCCTCATAAAGGCTGTTTTAGAACCACTTGCACAAAGTTATGCAGACTATCCTGAGTAAGCCAATAATAGGTGTGCATTTTATCTCATATTTTTAAAGTCTAATTCAATATAGCTAATTTAGTTTTTCTAAGCTCTGGTTTAAATCTAATTAAGATATCTTAAGTTGCTCTATTTCTATTTAGGTAGCTTGCTTTGCCTGTAATTATCAAGTTTCTATCTTCTCTAATAAATTTCTTCCACTGCCTTTCTGCTGTTAAACTTCTCTTCCATTAAACTCTCTTAGGCCCAGTCATAAGGCAGATTGTGAACCAATCAGTCTCATTAATTAACAGCAAAAGAAAATTTCTAAGAAGATGCCTTTGTACACAAGGTAATTTAAGAGAGGAGCCTCTCTTCTTCTGTGGATGCCAACCTATCCTCTTCTGAGCATAGCAGTTCATGGAAATTTCAGGAACAGACTCACTTCCTCTTCTTCCTCACCTGTTTTGTCTTCATGACCTCTCCCAATCGCCTCTCCCAATCGCCTCTCCCTGACCTCCTCTGATGGACACAAACACAAGAAGCAGCCACAGGCTGAGACAGAGCCTCAGGCTTGAGAAAGATGGCATTTTGTTTGCCCTTTGGCTGAGTCCAGTAGCCCTTGCCAGCCGCAGGGCGTCTGCACTGGTGTATCTCTTCCGTGATGCAATCTGCCTCTGTTGTCCTGCGGCCTGTGGGCCTGAACCCCTGCCTCCATTTCAAAGGCCTTATGTTACAACACACCATCTGGTCAGCTGGCCCTGCGTCCAAGAGCTTTGGAATCCTAGTGCAGAGGAGCTAATTATGTTCAGCAAGTGTTTCATGATTTGCTATTCTAGCCAAATAAACAAAAATAAATTATTGAAATATTTCCTTTCTGTTCTCCCTGTTGAGCAGATCCAAAAGTGTAGGGGAAATAAATCCCCAAATAGCTAGGAAATTATTGGAGAAACTATTGATTCCATTTTGCAAAACTGATCGTGCATATGTTCTAAATTGTAATCCGGTTGGACTTGAGATTGATAAGAATATTTAATGTGTTTCTGTCCCATCTTACGGCGGGTGATTCTCACACCAAGAGCTTTAATGTGCGCCTGCTCCGCTGGTGCACCGCTTGAGGCTTCGCGGTTCAGAGCTTTGCGCGCACTAGGTGCGTCAGAGATTAACTGACACTGTATTTATTTACACTGAAACATATTTATGCTTCTGCACTTTTAAAAACCATGACATTGAGACAGATGCAAGTTTTTAAATCTCATAGCTCTCTTAAGAAAATGAGATGATATATTCCTTGATTTTTATGGTTATGCCTGCCAATATTTTAGCAGTTTTTCTTTGTGGTGTCCAGATGTAAACCACCTTGTACTCAGGAGAGGTCATGTCTAAAAATCAGATTTTTTTTCTAAAGCTTCAGTTCTTTAAAAAAAATCAAAGACTTCAAGCAATAATATTTAAATATTTGTTAATTCTATAATATATCGACTGAAGTCAGAAAATTTCATTTGAAATTCTTTGTGAATGTGAAATCCATTATGATAAAAGAAATCCAGCAAGCTGTGAATCAAGCAGGAACATATTCATGTGGGGATATTTGTTAACTCTAATTAAACTGGATGAGTCTAGATTAGCTTTGCTAGTTATCTAAAAATAAATATCTATAGGAAAATGATACTACCTTATAATCCATCATTACTTTCCATGTTTAAATTTCTCATTATAAATTTTAAGTATAAGGGCAGCCTCCTTTTTTGTCTCCCCTATTGTTTATGTATTAACAAAATATAAATGTAATAAAAATATTTAAAGACTTGAATTAGAAAAGGTAAGTATGTATGACAAAGGCCATGGGAAACTGGTTACATATAGTAATCATTTCACAATGCATATGGATATTAAAACATACTTAACACTTTAAATTTATGCCTTTAATAAAGAAAGAAAATGAATACAGTGCATGATACATTTATTAATATATCTGATATGTATTATAGCTTGAAACTCTAATGCTAACTGTTCCAGTAAAAGTCTTACTTTTTTTAGAATACTGAATGGAACTTGGAATTAAATAAACACCATTAAATAATATTATTTATTGTAAAGTATATTGTCATTTCACAAGTGAAATTACAGCCAATAATTTGTTATAATGAAATTATTACCAAAACTGAGTTTATCTATAGCAAATTGTTAAAATGTATCCTATAGAGTTACATTAATTCTAAATGGTTTGAAATATTCCTTGAAAGTGTTAGCATTTGTGGATTTACAAGCAGAAATTTAAAGAGCAGGAATGCACCGTAAAATTTCCCTATGTGTAAAGTAATTTTTAGATGGAAGAACACATAATTTTTAATTTCCCTTTCAAATATGTACACAAATATTAGGGAGGTTCTTTAAACATTGAAAACCAGGTTAAAATATTTTTGAATACAATTTTATTGATAACTTATAACTAAATTATGTCAAGCCAATAGAGAATAAGTCATCCCATGGAAATTTCTACCTTTCCTTTCCCACTGCATTTCTATGTCAGTTCTATCCCCTTCTGAGTTATATCTAAGCAGACATTAACTAATGGCATGACATGAGCCACAGTTATCTGCTTACCAGACTGTAAGCTTTTAAGAGCATAATCAATTTTTAATTTATATTTTATATAGAACTCTAAATAGATTCTTTGCTAATAAGCATATGGATCAGAGTCCAGAGAGAAACTGATGACACATACAATCAGTATAATTGTAAAGAGTTTAATAAGAGAACTACTTACAAAGTTATGTGTAGGGATAAAGGAAAATAATAGTATATCCCTGGCAAGGGAGCTATTACCACTCTCAGGTCTGAGAGGCAAAGTGGGGCAGAAGGTGGATGGTGTGTGGGTAGAAATTATCAGGACAAGAAAAGCTCTAGCTGAGGCTGTTGCTGTAGGAGAAAACTTAGCAGAAGCTGTTGCCATTAGAGGAACTCAGACACTGCCAAAATGTGGCCCCTATGAAAGGGAGATTCATTCTCTGATGCTCTGCCATTATTCCTCATTAGCCTTCTGTTGGCTAAAGACAAGCAGAGCCCGAGGCTACAGAAGGCCATCAATATGTGCCATCAAAGACGTGTCCAGGGGTGCAGAGGAAGACCGAAAAAGAGGGGAGATGATCAGAGGTAGAAGGAATGTTTGCAAGCAGAGCATATCCAGCGTATGTATCGGATTAATGAGCGAAATGGTGATAAATTCTTGAAATGTTTTACTTACTAAAGTATATTTATATGATTCTGGTTGGCAATATAGACATAACAGGTTTTTGAGGACATAAATCCTTGTGCACTTAAATGAATTTCATTACATGTATTAAAACCAA
>NW_004524715.1:389378-391249 GCF_000260255.1 Octodon degus
TTCCTTGCAGCCCTCCTTTTTCTCTAATTTTGGTCTGCAAACTTAGGTTGTTAACCATCCAGAAGACAAGCTTATTGTTATTACCATACAACTTAGGCTTTTAAGCTTAACCTCACTATCTGTCTGCATGATAAACATCTTAGGCATAATATGGAACAGGTATTTTTGGTCAACTATTGATATGTTGAACTTTAAGTCCCTACAGAATATAATAAAAAACATTTAAAAATTAGATTGTATTTTAAAAATAGGCATGAAGAATTATATACTTCTTATGTTTACACATAAGTCCAAAAATCTCACCATATACAACCTTGAAGCAGGACAGTCCCACAATATTCCTTTTCCTGTCTCTTGCTTTCACTCACCACCCCCTTCTTTTTGAACAAACATCTACCTGAGAGACATCATAGCAGCAACTGGCATGTCATGACAAGCAGCCCATATTCAGAAGACCAGAATGACAGGCTCTCCAAGCATGAAACTACTATTACAAATTACCATCTGCAGTGCAGTAGCTTATTTCACAGGTATCAGTATATATAGTTAGTCAGGGTGAGAATCTTTCCAATTAACTGCTAGATTAAAAAGTCTTCTGAAGATTCTCAGGATCATTGCATTGCCCATCTTCTACATATAACTGTATGCCTTGACTTATTCATATTTCCTAGCTATTCTCCTTCTTCTCTCTTGACTAGTAAGTCCTTGAGATCCTGCTTTCCTTTTACTTGTATTATACCTTCCTATTTGTATTTCGTCTTTTGAGTTCTTATACTAGGGAAACTATGATATTTACACATGTGTGTCTGGTTTATTTCACTTATGAGTATATGTTCAAGTGACATCCACTTCAATATGAAGGCTTTGAGTTTATAATTCTTAATAGCTGAATAATACTCCACTGTGTAAAAATACCACATCTTTTTCAACCATTCCTCAGGTGATGGGCATCTTGGTTGTTTCCAAGACTTGGCTATCACAAATTGTGCTGCTATAAGCATAGGCACACATATATCACTATGATGTCATGTTTTCAGATCCTCTGGGAAAATTCCCAGTAGAGGAATACCTGGTTTAAATGGGATTTCCAGTCCAACTTTTCTAAGGAGTTGCCACACTGATTTCTATAACAGTTGCACCACTATACATTCCCACCAGCAGTGGAGAACGGTTCCTTTTTCCCCACAGCCTCTCCAACATTTGTTGTTGGGTGATTTTGTTATGATAGCCATTCTTTCTGGGGTAAGGTGATATCTCAATGTTGTTTTAATTTGCATTTCACGGATGGCTAGTGATGTGGAGCATTTTTTCATATATTTATTTGCTTCCTTAATTTCTTCCTCTGAGAACCGTGTGTTAGTCTCAGATGCCCATTTCTGAATTAGGTCTTTAAATTTTCAGGCCCTAGTGTTTTTCAGTTCTTTATAAATTCTAGAGAGCAGACTTTTCTCTGTGTACTTATTTGTCATGATTTTTTTCAAATATGTGGGTTGCCTTTTCACTTTATTGGTAATTTCTTTTGACGTAAGAAACTTCTCAGTAAGAGCAGTTTCCAGTTATTAATTCTTTCAACTGTTACCGTGCGATTTGATTTCTGTTCATGAACTCTTTGCCTACCCCTATGTCTTCAAGAGTTCCTCCTACTTTCTCTTCCAGGAGATTTAGTGTCTCTGCTTTAATGTTTAGATCTTTATTCCATTGTGACTTTAGTTTAGTGCATGGTGATAGACCTGGGTTAAGTTAAAGTTTTCGGCATGTAGAGAGCCAGTGTTTCCAGCACCATTTGTTAAATAGGCTATCTTTCTTCCAATGGGTATGTTTGGCCCCTTTGTCAAAGATAAGGTGGCTGAGTGTGTTCATAGGGGCTTCAG
>NW_004524715.1:398773-422439 GCF_000260255.1 Octodon degus
CCTGTTTCTGTAGTTGCTTCTTTACCTCAGATGCTAAGAGTTCTGACAATTCTTTTTTTATTTCAGAAAAGAATTGCACTCTGAGTTCCTCTATAACTTTCTGCTGTTGTTTATTTACCATCAACCCTATGAATTCATGCATTTGAGCCTAGCTAATGTCCTCTGCATTTGTTCTGTGTGAGCAGCGGGTTTCCTCCATATGTTTCTGCATTTGATTCTTTACTGCAGATGTTATTAATTCAGGGATTTCTTTTTTTATTTCCAATCTGAGTTCCTCTATACCTTTCTGCAGTTGTTTTTTTTATTTCAGAAGCCATTAATTCCTTGCTTTCAGCTGTGTGATTCTCAATTTGTTATGTGTTAGTGTCCTCTGCACTTGTTACAGGTGGGCTTGGATTCTGAGGTTGCATTTTGTTCCTTCTCGTCATTTTGTGTAGCACTGTCTTCTGACTTTTGTTGTAGATCTTCGTTGTAGTTATAACCTTAGCACGTACTGAAGTTCAGGTGCAGATCTACAAAGTTTGGATTTATCCAGGTGTGCCTGACTTGAGTCTGGCTGCTGTGCTCAGCTCCTTCCTGCTTCTGCCCTTGAGGGTGAACCTGTTGTGCTCCTCTGGTAAGATGTTCTGCTCCTGGACTTGCTGGGTGGTTCTATCCTCTACACTCTCTGCAGGGTTTTCAGCTGCAGGGTTTCACCCCAGGCCTGTATGCTATGCTCGAACTGAGCTTGGAGGGGACAAGGTGGAGTAGGGGGAGAGGCAGCTCTCCCACACACTCACCCGGCCTGGGCTAGGAGTGGGTCTGGGGATTCCAGGAATGGGGCAGAAATTTCTAGTTGGGTGGCAGGTTGGGGGAGGTGCTGCAGAGTAGTGGGGGGCGTCCCAAGGTGTTGGAAGAGGGTCTCACCCACCCTGCGCCTGGGCTTGGATCCGTGATATGTCCTGCTGGTGCATGGTAGCTGCAAGCTCTCCCACATACTCACCGGATCTGGGGTAGGACTGGGTCTGGGGGTTCCCGGATTGTGGCAGAAATTCCTACTCATTGGGTGGGGTAGGGGAGGTGCTACGGACTGGTGGGGGGCATCCCAAGGGAGTGGAAGAGTGTCTCACCCACGCTGCATGTGGGCTGGGCCCGTAATAGGTCCTGCTGGCGCAGGTTAGCCGGAAGCTCTCCCACACACCCACCGGATCTGGGCTAGGACTGAGTCTGGGGGTTCCCAGCCTAAACAGATTTAAATCTATAGTATATTCAGTTTAAATTACTTCAATAGTTCCTTTTCTTCTAATTTTAATATTTTAAATTGACACATACTTGTACATATCTGTGATTTACATTATGACGCTTTGGTACATATTTCCATTGCATAATCGTTGAGTTAGGTATTTCGTATATCCATCACCTTAGGCTTTGATTATTTCTTTGTGGCCCATGTATGTAAAGTCCTTTCTTCTAGATATGTTTAGAGATTTTGTCTGTGTGTGTGTCTATGTGTGTGTCTATGTGTGTGTATGTGTCTATGTGTATGCGTGTTTGTGTGTGTCTGTGTGTGTGATTCTATGTGTGCATGTCTATGTGTATGTGTGTGTCTATGTGTGTGCATGTGTGTGTATCTTGGAGATCAGAACCAGGGCCTCACGCATCCTAGACATATAGTCTGCCACAGAGCTACTCTCCAAGACCTTTAACTTCATTTGTTGTAAATTATCCGAGGACTCTTCACTTGTTCTAATAAGTATCATTTACTCACTTGATGTTTTGACCGGTAATATATATATATATATATATATATATATATATATATATAGAGAGAGAGAGAGAGAGAGAGAGAGAGAGCATAATTTTGTAAATGATAATAATGGAAATATTTATGTCAAGATAGCTTGAAATGGTTCTTCAGTGTAATGAAAAATTGTTTCATTATGTGACTCATCATCTAGTTTATCTGCTAAGTGTGAGATTTCCCCGTGTGTACATGGCCTTAACGAAGAGACTTAAGGTCAAGTGACTGCCCTGAAATAGCTGTTGCGCTAAGTGGACCTGATCTCTGAAGAATGCAATGCTATTATTGGTACTATAAATATCACACTACTAAGATTATCTGCTAGATCTTAATGTTGAATATTCATGGGAAATAACATCGCTAGACCTTAAAATAGTTAGGCTACATTGACATCAACAATTGAATGACAGGCAGAGATCCATCTATGTATTATTTTTTCTTACCTAATTATTCCATGTACCTAATGGAATATATAAGTGGACCCGATCATTAAATCACTTGTACCTGTAAAACTGTATTCCAGAGAGGAATACAAACATCACATAAATGAAGAACAATCCGTTGGTTTTGCATTAAGAAAAAATTAATACTATCTTTTTATTAAATAGTAAGTCAAAGTATAGCTAACAGTAAAGCTTGTCTGTTATTTATAAATAAGTTAGCATGTGTTTGGAATATATGCTCAAAAATTCTACAAAAATATATAATCAAAGACCCAGATAAGTACTGAATGAACTGGATTATTAAGGAAGATAAATCTAGTCTATTAAAATTTTGAAGATTTCTACTTATTATGGTAAGTATTGTATCTTTTCTCAAGTTTTGTTCTCTTGGAATAACAATGATATTTAATTATTTTAGGGTTCCATTAAGCAAAACCACATTTAATACCTCTCCCTAGTCTGGACCCAGAAACAGTATGTTCTTAGATGGCCTGTTGGTTCTTCAGGACAGCTCATGCCCAACCTCTGAGTTCCAATTTAAAGCTGGAAATGGAAGACCCCATTTCTAGGCTTTCTAGGCATTTTTGATATCAGCATATAGTGGCTTCCTGAAAAGCAGGAAAATACCCTTATTTCTGTACCCCCATCCAAAAGTACACTTCCGGCATACATTATGTTCTCGTATTTCCTCATTTACTTCAGCTCTTCATTCTTCCTCACACTGTTTCAAGCCTCTATATGATGTACTTGTCTTCTTCAAATTAAGTTACTGTTTTTCCAACAGAAGTGGGCAATAGTTACAGTTCAGATTCTCTGTGTTAAATAAACCCTAAAGAACTCTGTAGTGTAAAGCAAAAAGTTACTTCTCTTTTTGTCCTTCAGTGTCATGTCCCGGTGTGACTGGTATTAAAATCATTTTCTGAAGTATAGCATTTTTTAATGTTCATACAAGTATAGGCAGACACAGTAACAGTTAATCTTGTGGACGGCTTAGTTGGCTTGAGAGATGTCTAGGTGGTTAGGTAAGGACACAGAGTGTGTCTCGGGGAGATATGAGGGCAGGACCTGGGAACTGTTTCCTCTCCCCATGCCCTTCTTCTCTGGCTGTTGTCCTCTTCTCTGCTTCTTGGGTGCCAATTAGTAAGCAGCTTTGCACCACCACGCCCTTCTGCCATGATGTCTCTGCGTTGGAGAGGCTGGTAATGGCCTGAGTCCTCCTAGCCAGTGCGTCAGAACAGAGTTCTTCCCCTTCAAGGCATGCAGTCAGGTACTGGTCCCAGCAGCAGAAAGCTATCACATAAGTGTAAATAGATTTTGTTATTTTCCATACCCTTACTCTTCTCTTTGTCTTTTTATGTCTCTCTCATTTGCTCTCTTTTCTTTCTTCCTTCTTCTCCTGCCTTCTTGCTTTCTTCTTCTCTCTCCCTTCCCTCTCTTCTCTTCTAAACTGAAAAACTATATTCTGTTATTTACTTGTTTTAATATGGTATCTCATAGACATTCCCCTGATGCCAGTACCTGCACACGTAATTATTTTAATAGCTGTCTGATGTTTCATAGTGTGAATGCATATTTTATTTAACCATTTTTTTTATTAATAAACATTTATGGTCTTATGCTACCACTAGTAGTATTGCAGTGAACAACTTTTTCATGTGTGTGTGTGTGTGTGTGTGTGTGTATTCATTCTTAGGTATTCTGCTTTACATTTATATGAAAAATTTCCCAACTTGTGTTTGCTGATTCAAAAAAGGTATCTTCACCTTTAACTTGAAATGAACATTGTCATATTGCTTTTCAGAAAGGTGCTGGCAATTCCTCGAGCCACCAGTGGTGAATGAGTTTCCCTGTGCCGTGGGCATCCTTTGAGCACTGGATATTACCGGTCTCTTCTATTTCTTCCAATTTAATGGGAAAATAAAATAGAATTTCATTAATGCTTTATGTTTCATTACATTACATCAGTCACCTAAAGCACAAGGGCCATAGACAGAAAGTCTCAGGCTGCTGAGGTTTTAAGGGGTTTCTTTATAGCTTATACTGCATGAAAGGATTTTGACATGCGAGTTCATGAATGTACTGCCCTCGCTCCAAATTATATCAAGAGTTGTAAATTCAGGTTTTACTCTCAGAAATCTTGGAAACAGCCAGCCTCAGTGTATGAATTGAGTATGTTGACAGAACAATGAGAACACAGGGACCAATATTAACTCAACCTTGTCTGTCCTAAACTGCTGCAGAGATTCCACCCCCCTAGGTCTTATGTTTACAAAGTTCTCCACTCCACTCCCCCTGCAATTTGTGTAATAGTGGTCAAGATTTGTTGTCCTATTAACTCACCACAGGATCTTTTATTCATTAATATATGTCATTTGTAGGTGCTTCCAACTACAAATGACAGTGAACAATTGGGTGTTGCCCTGGGTCTAAATGTAATTACAGTGTTCATTTCAGCATATGCCAAGCTCTGTAGAGTCAATGACCCATCAGGGTAGACATAATTCCCCACTATGTCACACATTTGAAGAAAGATTTGTTAAATGAAAAGAACAAGAGAAAACAATTAGAATAAAACACAATTATTCAAAGATTTATAAGCCTCTGTTATTTAGCATTTATTGAATACAGCAACATATATACAAATATAATAGGTCTTTTACTTTGAATTCACAAAGAAGTAAGATTTCAGAAAAACACAGCTACATATTTATTAGAACTCTCCTCAGGGAATAAAGGCAAATATGCCAAATTGGTAAAATGATTTGAAATCTGCTTAGGCAAGTGTAGGGACTGGGGCTCGATCCCTGGCACCGTATGCCATGCCAGGCCTGCCCCTGTGTGTGTTGGCCAGCCATAGAGACCGGGTGTGGTGGTGCGTGCCTGTAATCCTAGCGCTGAGGAGGCTGAAAACAGGAGGATCACTACGAGTCCAGACTGCTTAGTGAGACCCTTTACCAATACATTAATATGTAAATTCTCATTTTTTGTTTGTAGATATGTATCTACAACCAAAAAATGAAAAATTTTCTATTCCTGGTTGTTTTCTCCAACCTGTGTGTTTCCTTGGTCCAGCACTCTAGGAGTGACCAGGTGCCTGAGCCAGACGCTTCCTGGCATCTTTCTAAGAGTCCATGATAGTGCGAGAGATCAGAGATGAGATGCGAATGGAAGTCCCAGAGCCTAAGCAGCTCCACCACACCCCGTGCTGATTATGTAGATCTGATCTTTCATTTTAGGTAATAAACGCCTTTATTCTTCAGCATGCAATAGTAACGGTGTAAGATCTTTGAGCTAGGCATCTTGTTCTTTCCCATGGATCCCTAAAAGGAACCCCAGACACACACACACACACACACACACACACACCCCTCTTTTGACATTTGTACAATGTTTGGTTTTTTTTCTTGATTTGTGGTTGTATTGTAAAGCAAATACCTTTCCTTCTCTGGGTACTAGAGGTTATTTAATTGCCTGTTTTATGCATTTCTATTTATGTATTTCTATTTATATATTTACCTGTTTTTATACTCCTGTGAACCCAAATTGTACAGCTGACAAATCGGCCTCCAGAAAGACATTTTCAGATCAGAGCTTGCAGTGGAAGCCTCCCCATGGTAATGGATCTGTGTTCACCCAAATCGGTCCTTCTAAGACTGACCAGTTATGTGGTAAGCAGGGGACTTCCAACAAGTGGAAGAGGACACCTACTAATGTGAACCAACTTCTGCTTTGCTTCATCAAAGTCAAGGTCTCCGAGAAGATCATTGTTGTCAACTGTGAATAGTTTTCATGTTCCCTTTAAGACTTTCTTGGTCCCTGCAATTCCTCTCTGTAGTATCAATAAGTAATCCCCAGTCTCAGTCTGCTGAATATCATAATGGGGATCACACACTAAAATTCTCTCTTTTGTAACCTGATGGAACTCAAAACTTAGATGTTCGGTTCTATAATAAATACTGAACTACAAAGGAGGTTTAGAATTGATAAGCTTAATATGGGTCTGTGTGTGCTGTCACCCTATGCGATCCATGCATTTTAGCTGGGTGTTATCTAGATTTCTGGGAGTACAACCTGAACTTGCAACTATTGTAATTTAAGGAGGAGGAGGCACACTCATTCTTTGTTCTAAGATGATGTAAAGATGATGCAGAGGGAAGCATGGAGCAGAAAGCTCCATGCCTTTCAGTTGCTGCCCCTTTCTTCTGGTGAATGGCTTTCTAGTGATCAGCTCCCAGAACACTGATGAGAATCTTGCTGTGGGTCTGATGTGGGCTAATGTGTGTGTGATGTGCACACAGGCTTAAGCCCTCTTATTTGGACTGATATGGCAAATAAGACCGTATTTATATCTAAGGCCCATTTCTTAGTTGGTGAAGGGCTATGCTAGGGCATGAAAGGGGAAAGATGAGACAGCACTGGACTAAATGGAGTGAGTTGGAGTGGTCCCTACATTTGGTATGTTTCTGTGGAAGTGCCTATGTAAAAACTGCATTTAAAATGTATTTGTTACTTAAAAAGAATATCTGGAGACTATATAAACTATAGTGAAAGTTGGAAATTTATAAGTAATCTTTGAACAAACAACGAAATTGCAAGGAGCAAGTAAAAGCAAATTAAAAAGAATATCTTCATAGAATGACCACTAAATTCAATTTTGAAGTTATTAGCAGAGAGAGAGAGAGAGAGAGAGAGAGAGAGAGAGAGAGAGAGAAAGAGAGAGAGAGATAATTTGGTTCAACTAGTTTTTATGCTTACCTTTGAAATTCATCCAGGTATTGCTCAAGGATCAGGCTCCCAAGTAAATAAATGAACTGAGTGAACTGACTGAGTTTAAGCCTAAGAGAAGGACAGAGCTTACACCTGCCTTAGGCAACAGAATTAAAACCAAAGCCAAACTGAAACATCTTTGCTGGTCATATGGAGCCAGAGGCCTGGGGTGGGGATGGACACCATTCAGCAATGTCTGTGCTGAGCTGATATCCAGGTTAAGTTGGTTGCAGGGTCTGCCTGTTAGGCCTTCTGTAACATAAATTGCTGTTTGATATGCAAATAGTTTTATTGCACATACATAGGTATTAGTTTGAAGGGTATTTACATTAAAATATGATTTTAGATAATGAACTTGTTGAAAAATTGAAGGGTGAACTTTATTGCTTTGTCTCTGTGAATAGGCAGTGAACCCTCTGTATGTGCCTGTTGTACACTGTAAGATTTAACCATCTGTGGATTGAAAATGTGGAAGTTGTGCTTGCACTGAGCATGTGCACACATTTTTTTGTCATTATTCCTAAACAACCCAGGACAACAGCTAGTTACATAGTAGTCACATTGCACAGGTGTAAGTAATGTACAATTAAATATATATGGAAAGGTGTGCAGAGATTATATGCAAATGCTATTTTATTTTATGAAAGAGATTTGAACATCCATGCTTTTGGCTATTTGACAAGGCTCCTAGAACCAATCTTCCACCAATACTGCAGGATGATTGTCATACACTTGATCTTAGCCAAAAGGCTGAGAAGCAATAGGATGATTATAATGTGAGGTCTGTAGAAATCAACTTTGCCCCCCACGTCTCCCTAAGTGGCAGAACACAAAATTACTTCAATTTAGTGATTAGAGCTCTCTTAAGAGCATCCCTTTTCCTGGTTCTGGTTTGAGTGTCTTCTGTGATTACTGGTTAGCAATGGAATACATTTTCTGTGGCTCTTGCTTTAAGCAAGAAGCAGTGCTGCTCCAGGTGTATTGATTATACCTTGCACGTGAAGTAGGATATGGCAAAGAAAGCATTGTCAACCAACCATTGACTTCTTGGAGCAAAACAAGCTGCGAGATCCACTGCCAGGAACAGAGAAATAGTTCCCAGTACTTTCTCCTCCTGGGTTTCTGGGTCATTAGAAAAGCCTTCACTACTTCTGTGTCCAAATAAGCAGTACCATTTGCATGGTCAGAAAAAAAGAATTTGCCCCCTGCATTCCCAGCTTTCCAAAAATGTGTGGTTTCTAGAACCCCAGGGAAGAATTCTAACTTTCTGAGTGGTACCTGGGTGAAAACAAAATTTCCACCATTTATCCAGTACCTGCTACATACTTGTGGCAGGTGAGTGGCCATCTGTGTAAGATATTAATATGGGTGTGTGTGGGGATAGCACAGGACCTGTTCTTCTCAACATTGCGAGTTGACCAGTGGCCATCAAAACAAGTAAAGTTAGGGGAAAGTATGCCACCCACAGGTCCCTGTTACATTTTGAAAATTTGGGAGAGGCTGTCTTGGCTTGTCAGCTGAAGAGTAGTCTCTGACCACTGGCTAAAGAAGTACATCACACACTGGGAATTGCTGAACTCCAGCATGACTTACTTTGCTCGGACGTTATTTAGTAACATCCATGAATATGTCAGGATAAAGACAGTGTGGTGCAAAACCTGGCTAAAATCAGAATGACAGAATGGTTTTGATGTCAAATCAGTTTGGAAGCCAGTTTCTGAAAACCCAGCTGGGATCTTTAGATTCAATTAGGAACTTTCACCTAGGCATTTAACAAGTCTCAGAGCACTGTTTGTTTCAAAGCACAAAGCACTTTAGACTTTGTCTGGCAAGAAGTAGCACCTGTGCACCTCTAACTAAATCAGTGACCCTACCTGTCTGGAGAACAAATAAAGCTTTGACTGCTAGTATTTTGTCAGGTCAGGGTATTTTTTTTTTTCACTAGTGCTTATTTTTATACTAGCTCTTGCAATCCTGTATGATTTTATTCAAAAATTTAGTCCTCTTTGTGAGCTTTCATTGGGATCATCACTTTGCAAACATAATCTTATTTACCAACTTCACTGCCATCTGTTTTGGCTATATATGCAATGTATTGTAGGCTAAGGTAGTATGAGAGACCAAAATTTTATTACAGTGCATTAGGAGAAATATTCAAGGTGTTTACTTTCTAAAGAGTCCCTAACTCCATTTGCTTCATCAGACTCTCATCTAGATGGTGTGTAAGGATCTTGCAGGTTAATAATCAGCTGAGTTTCGCATAACACAAGAGGCCTGTGTTTTTCCAGGTGGAGCTGGGGTAATCATGTGATCCCTTAAAAGGAAATCAGGAAGGCAAAGTGTTATAAGCTGTTGAAGAAGGAGAGTGGGGAAGGTTGAAACAGGAATGAAAGTAGATAGTTGAATCATATGAAATGAAAACTTCCCAAAGAGGTCTATTAAATGAGCTTTAAAATATTTGAATAAAACCACATAGGCTTGAGATAGAAAGTGTAAAAATAAGCATTCAGATAAAGAACACTCTGACCTAATGAAAATACCACAGGGAAAAAGCGTACCAAAACTTCAACCCACTATTGCTGACCTTGAGGACAGAAGGAAGTGGCCAGAGCGCAAAGAAAGTGGCTGCTTCTTGGTACTCAGAGTGACTCTGGCCTGTAGGCAGCAGTGCCTCATCCCTACAGTCACGTGGATCTACATTCTCCCAACAACCAGGATGAGCTTGGAAGTGAGCTCTCTCCCCTAGTACAGCCAGCTAGCACTCATTTTGGCCTTAAGGAACTCAGAGCAGCACATCCTGCCTTCTGACCTGTGGAATGGTGAGATAATCGATGTGGGTTGTTTGAACCTATGTTTGATCTAAGTTGCTTTAAGTCTCTGGTATTTGGTTACAGAAAATAGTGCGGCCAGGAAGGTCAGAATGCTGTGGAGGGTCTCTAAGTGAGCGTGGTTATTTGGATTTGAGTGTAGCTGGTCAAGGAACAAAATGTGTGAAGAAAGGGAGAATCAAGGAAAGGGTGCTGGTGTTAGAAACAGTAGGGACAAATTACACTCCGGCCTTCCTAAAACTATTTTTTTTTTGAGATTGTTTCTAATATTAGCATATTTCACTGGCTGTTTTCAGTATAAGGTGGCGTTTTTGTTATAAACTGCATAGTACTGAATATGTTGTTTTTATGTAAGTCGAAGTCTGCCTACTTGGCTTTCAGGAAAATACAAGGGATCTTCTCATGCACTTGGATTCTAGGGCATTTTCGTCTTACAGACTGACTTTTCACAGACTCCTATGTGACAGCCAGCACCACTGTCCTGAATGCTACCTCTCCAGCCACATCCAGAAGGAGAGTGGAGCTTCCAGAAGACAGTCGTCCATGGGAAAGTGAGGAGCTGCCACTTGCTGGGGCTAGGAAGGTGTGAGTCTCAGGTGACGCTCTCAGCCCACAAAGCCTGTGTGCTTTTCCATGCAAGAGCCCAGAGCAGTGTACCGCTCTCCTGTCCAGAGACCCCACAGATTACCCCTCTCCCTGCTTTTCTCACACACAGTGACCTGGGATGTTTGTGATAATGTGGTTTTACCTAGGATGAAAGGGAAAAATCCAGGGCAAAAGGAGACTTCTCCAGCCTTCTTCCCATAGCTGTCCTCGGTGTGCAGAGAGAACTGAGGGTTTAGAGAACTTTCCCTATGTGTAACCTCCTTTCTCTTTGGATGGCCTCGCCTCAATACCACTTCCATCTTGTGTCTCTTTGGCATATTCCGTATGGGAAAGTGTGGTGGCCTCCTGCAGACTGAGTCATTCTAATGCCAGATGCATTTCTTCTGCCCTCTACAACCTTCAGGAGCCTTCAAAGATGAAGTTAATTATATGTATTTTAAAAAGCCCTCAGAATGTTTAGGATTTCAGTTCTGTTATGTTCAAAGTGGTTTCTGGGTAAAAGGCAAGTATAATGTTAAAATATTAATCTATTTTTGCCATTTAGTGATTTGACTTGTTCAAAGATAATTTAGATTTATTTATTGATGCTTACAATAGACCAATGAAATGGAAAAGAATATCTTCTACTTTTAGAATCCTTCTCAATTAAAATTGTGGAGTTATTTTATTGTAGAACACCAGACCCCACCCAAGACATTTTTGAGCTATATTTTTTTAAAAAGTTACATTTCCCTGAAGTGCCTAACAGAAAAATGGGGTAAATTTAGTACTAACTGCTAGAGAAAAATACTAAGTAACTCTTTCCAAGTGTATAGTGCTTTGAAGCTAAAATCCCTCTTCCCCAAGCCATCCTTCCTCCTCGAATTATGAAAGAGAGATAAGGTCTAGAAAATATCTGTGTTGTCTGTTTTTGTATTCAGTACATTTTCTAAGCTAATTTAGGAATTAATCTTTTTATGTTGCTGAATTAAGAATCTTCTAGGAAGACTCCTAAAAGTTTTGCTGACTAATATTTATACAAAGGCAGCCATAATATTCATCTTTGCCAGTGGCATAGGGTCAGGATCTTTGAACTATGATATGACACAAAAAGGTATCAGCCCTGAACGGCTCTACAAACATAAGGTAATAGTTGTTCCTAGCATCATTGGCAATAATTGTATATTCAAGATACTCTGAAGATTCAGAAGACAAAAGTTGTTCTGCACTGAATTTCCTGACTTAAAATATCATTTAGGCCTAAAGATATTTTGTTTAGGGTCTAATATTTGTTTGATGATTCCAACATTTGAAAAGTAACATTATGCCTACACATTCCTGCTTTCTACTCTTTGCATAGTTCTTTGAAGCACATTTTGTCTGCTAAAATGTCTAGAGTTTTTCAGGACCCTCATTTCTTGCTTCTGAACGGTCCTCTTGGTTACTACTCAGAATTGAACATTACAGTATTTTGACTTATTCAGAGTGGTCCAAGCCTATTCCCACTTTATTTGATATATACACTTCTTCCTATTATGTAAGGTCACTTCCTGTCACTTAAAGTCACTATGACTCTTCTGTTCATTTCTCACATTACTGTACTTACTCTGTGATGCAGTGAATTAAGAATATTGAGGAAGAGAGTTACTTGGCAGTGATTCTTTGCAATTTATGTTTCTGATCTAAACTGTCTCCCATTCTGAGTTCATAGCTGAAATTCCAGGTCAGAAGAGGCAATTCCCTGGCAGCACACATGGAAAGACTGTGTTCCTGTCTTCAGCCCCTTTCCTCTCCGTTTCCAGCTGCCAGTGAGCAGCCCCTCTCGGCAGGGCCCTTGCACCAGGCCATCCTGGAAGCCCACTAGGCACTCATGGACTGAACTCCCTGAAACAGTGAGCCCAAGCAAATGTCTGTTTATGTTGAGGGAGTTTGGTGTTTTGTGCAATGGAAAAGGGAAAGTAACCGATACTGGCAGGACCATCATTGACCATCTAAAGATTTTTAATTAAATACAGGAAAAAGAATGCTGGGGTGGGGAAGCAGGTTGTTCAAAACACACAGCTAGTAATTGGCAAGAAGTGGCAAGCACTTCTGCTGCTTCCCAATCTAATATTCCTTCTAGGGAACAGTGAAAGGAAGAAGGACACAAGGATAAAGTTGACATTGAGTGAGAGTCAGCAAATGCTAGCTTGTGAGCCTGATCTGGCCCACTGACCAGTCTTTTGAATACAGCTTTCTGGGAACTGTACCTGCCCTTTCATTTACATGTTGTTTATGGCTGTTCTTATACTATGAGGGAAATACTCAATAGTTATCAAAGATCATCTGGCCTGCAGAGCTTTAAATATTTACCATCTGTTCCTTTATAGAAAAGATTTCCTGATCTTCATCTTACAATGATGACGTCTAAAAAATCTAAATGTGGACCACTATTAGTACCCTCTTCAGTTTTCACATTTGTTTCTAGTTGTGGTTTAGAATAAGCTGTTTGTATATTAAGCAAAATTGTCTGGGTCTCTCAAAATTAATTACTTTCTGATTTTTAACAAATGTATACATGTACTTTGCAGAAGAAAGACTAATACATATTTTCTGAAAGTGTTTTCCATAATGAAGGACTTGGTTCCCATATTTATCTTCATCATATATTCTACAGGGCCTTGGGGATATTCAATTCAAAGGAGTAGAAATTTAAAAAGTATAAGATACACAGTGGCTGTATTCAAGTATCTGAAAGCCTATATTATGAATAAAGGGATTAGATGTGTTTGTCCTTCAAGTCAAGTGAAATGCACTTAGGCTGTTAAGTCTCTGGCCCCTGCTTCTCCCTTCTTTGGGCTCAATTAATCACTCTTCTGTGCTTCTGAAATACTTTGTACAAAGTACTAGTACAACATTCATCACACGGCATTATAGGTACTTGTATACACATTTGTCTCCCCAGTCGATCATGAAATCCTTGAAAGTGAGGACAGTGCCTCATTCATCTTGACACCCATTGGGGGGCTCTGTCCCTGGCTTGTAGTAGAAGCAAACTGAATGCTTGATGAATAAATATATGTTAGAACTCCAGAGGGCAAAGCAAGGACCTTGTGAAATCTCAGTGAAAAGAACTTTGTAACAATACCAGCAACAAATTGGAAGGTCTCCTGAGTGAGGTTTTTTAATCTCAAAGGCAAGAAGTTGTTAGGATGCCTAAATTTTGCTTTTTGTGTGTGTGTGTGTGTGTGTGTGTGTGTGTGTGTGTGCTTAATAACTGCCTTTGGGAGGGTAACATCAGAATCTGGTTTCCCCAGCTTTGGTATGGAGAAGATATAGACTACCAGCTTTCTGTATGTTATCTGCAGACCTGGCAAGCCTCAAAACACTTTCCAGGGGTTTGTGAGGTCGGAACTACTTTTATAAGAATACTAAGCTGTTATTTGTCATTTTCACTAGAGCTTTCATTGGCTTTGCTGATGCAAAAGAAATGCTGGGCAGACTGCAGGTATCTTGTCAGAGGCCAACGCAGTTACTCCAAGTTGAACCCTGTTACTTTTTCCTTATCATACACTGTCATGAAGAAAGATGTTCTTATTTCATTTAAGAATGCCTTTAAGGAGTCAGATTACTAAATCCCAACCTTTGAGTACAAAGAACCATGTGAAAATCAATTCTTCTGTGCTTTGTACTATGGTGAAAGTACTCAGAAGGCGAGTTCCCAGCTGAACTTTTTGGCTCTGCCTTTCATGACATACCACTTTCCTTGGAAAGAATCACTTGGCAAGCTGGGGGTTTTCTTTTCTTTTCTTTCTTTCTTTTCTTTTTTCTTTTTTTTTTTTTTTTTTTTGTTACTGTGGATTGAATTCAGGGTCTTGCACTTATTCTACTGAGCCATTTCCCCAGCTCTAAACACTATTAACTTTTTAAAAAACTTTTTTTGGTGGGACCAGGGATTGAACCCAGGCCCTTGCGCTTGCCAGGCAAGCGCTTATTCTCCTTGGCCCCCAGGCTGGGTGTTTTCAGGCTTTGACTGTCAGGCAGATATTTTATCAGATGTGAATGAGTTGAGCCCATTACCTCAAAAGGAAACAACTAACACTACTTGGTGCCAGGGATAGATTTAAGGTTCTTTGCAGTACCGTGTTTTGAATTTTGGAAAATTTATATCCTCTACTGCTTGATTAAGGTTGCTCAATATTTTAAAAAAAAATTGTTGATGCTAGTGGTGCCAATATAAATGTGATTTTTTTTTTAAAAAAATCTTATATAGTGAAATAGGACAACACTGGGAAAGCTGTGCAATGTAATGAATTAGGGTTTTCCAAATGACTGGCGCATGGCATTGCAGAGCCTTGCATAGGTAAAGAGCCATTAAAAACAGAACATGCATGTGCACGAAGGCTAGAACATGTTAATGGAATAGTTATTACATTAAGCTCTACATCTGTGCTATTTTTAAACAAAACTATACTTTCAGTTTTTTGCTGCAATTACCAAGAAGAACATCTATGGGAATGTAAAAGGCCTGTTAAAATGTCTTTTATTTCTCCAACTGTGTGAGGTCAGATTTCCTCAGATACTTCGAGGAAAGCCATATATTCCAACAGAGAAAGTAATCTTTCTGTCTTGTATTAAGTAGCCATGAAAAAGGTTTTCCAAAAGTAGAAAATGTAAAAAAATTTAAATGTGTAAACAATACTTTCTTTTTTGTTTGTAATTTGGTTTAGTAATTTTTGTTTAGGAAAGGGGTCATTTATAATAAAATATTTATATTGCTATGTAATGGGTTCATCATTTTACCTAAAATATATGTTTGCAAACGTTTAAAAATTTCTCAGGTTTAATTTCTAAAATGGTATATAGAGATATATAACTTAGCTCATTGAGAATATAAAGGGACCCGAGGCCTAAACACTTGAGAATATTATGATGGGAATATTAATTGGTACAGAGTCTTAGACAACAATTTGTCAAGATCTATGACAAGTTCAGTTCACATGTCACTGATTTCAGCAGCATGATATATTGTGTATTATCATAGAAAATGAGAATTAAACAAAACACACAGTGATATAGAAAGGTTAAATAAGTATACCCAAACCCAACACATTCATTTGGATTTTTCAAACATTAAAATAGGTGTGTGTGAGAGACTATGCCAGAAATTTCAAAATACATCAAATATTAAAGCTGCAAAAACTTTTAGTTTAACCCTGTTTGAGTAAACATCAACAGTCTGTTTTTAGAGCAAGATGCCTAGAGGCTGGGAGCTAGAGTTGTGTTGGGGAAGATGACAAGGGGTTGAATATAGACAGTAGGAGACAGAGTTATTTCATACCTTTCTATATTTTACTATTATCCATTTTTTTGCTATTAGAATAATAAGTGTGTAATTTTCAGTTGTTGGGTTTACATTTCTATATATCCAGTTTTTTGCTATTTTTGAAGCAATGGTGGTCATGTTATATATTAATTTGGACATTAACATATGCTAAGAAATAAACTTTATAGAGCTTTATTTTCTAGTCTGTCTTTCTGTCTTTTTGTCTGTCTGTCTGTCTGTCTTTCTTTCTTTCTTTTTGATTTCTTGAAGGATTTCAGGTGATAATAGTTCCAGTTTTGGTTGGGCTAATGTTAAATCTTCTGGCTTATAAGGAGTGATCATAATAACTGAATTATTCTTGGAAATGTTATATATGGAGTTTAAGTACCGATCAAACAAGTGTATGTCAGCTTCATGTACAAGACTGGTCAGTTCACTCTTGTGTTCTCTTAACAGTTACTGAATGAAAACTTGGTACCAACAGCATGAATTGGATATCTATCTTAGAATATAGTGAAGGGATCACAGAGCTGAATTGTCACACTCTTGGAATGAATCGTTACCATATTCTGAGAAACAACATGCTGAGAATGGATCTTGTATACTTGATGGTTATTTCTGAGCATCTTTAAAATCTTTGGAATTTCTTTTCCATCCCCAGTTCCTAGGTTTCTGAGACAGGGCCATCTACTACACAGTTCAGGTTGGCATTGAGCTTACAGTGGTGCCCAGTCTGGCCTTCAACTTGCAGTGATCCTCCTGCCACAACTTCTTGAGTGCTGGGTTTGATTAGAGACATAGCCCACCGTGCCCAGCCTCCCAACTTTGTTCTTAAAGTGTGCAAGGGCTACTAAGACAAATAAACAAGTGGTCACTTTGCACATGATCCCTTTTCTAAATGTGAAAGTGTGGCAAGAGTATACTACTTTCACAAATGTCAGCTTCACAAAATAGAAGTTATTTAGAAAAATGCATTCATTCTTACAAGTTTATCTTTAAAATAAACTTAGGCTCTGATATAAGGGAAAAATTTGCTTTCACAAGAGAACATTCTAGATTTTATAATTCTGTAGACTCCTATAACAATTGCCAGTTCTGCTTTTTTAAGAAATGTGATTAGCCAGGCATTCACATGACAAATTCATGTCAGCTGTGTATGCAAATATATTTTTATAAGACAGGACTAAGTCACTGTATGAAAAATGGATGGGTCTTTCTAGGAGCAAGGAAATTAATAACTTATCCCAAGTATCGTATTGGAAGAACAAAGATGCAGTTCAGTCTGAATGATGTTAGGAGATAAATTACGCCAGTAGTAATTTTATTTGTTTCATTAATGAGTTTGGATACCAAAAACTCAATAAAAATTACATTAAAAACTCATAAACATTGTTCAAATCTTCTTTTCCCATCAGTCCTGTTCATAAAACTGGCATTTCTGTTTAAATGCTAGTTAATAAATAAGATTTTATGTAGTGCGTTAAAGGGTACATGGGCCCATTCGCTTTGTCTCCAGTCATTTGCCAAGTACCATACGCCAGACCCTGGGTCACTTACTGAGCCATCTCCCCCCCCCCCCGCCCCTGCCTGCCTTCCTTTAAACATCCTCCTCTCTACAAGTGTAAGGTTTAGTGGAACATGGAAAATAATTTAGTTTTTTGTTTGTTTGTTTGTTTGTTTAGGATACAAGGGATCAAACTCAGGACCTTGTGCTTGCCAGGCAGGTGCTTTTGCCACTGAGCTATCTCCCAGGCAGAAAACAATTTAGGAACATGGTGAAAGGGAAAGAGCATGGGCTTTTAATGTTAAAAATGTTCAACATGGGCTTTGCCTCATCAAAGCTACATAGCCATCTGGCTTTTCTGTGCTTTGGGGATTTCACCTTTAAGATAGGACTAATATTTTCACTGCTTTGTAAAGAAGAGAGAAAACTTTCAGAACAGAGGCTGGAACTCAGTGACATCAAATGAAAGATATTTATTACCATTAAACTGTACTATGGAAGATTCAAAAAAAGGTGATTAATTTGAGAATGGGGATTGGTGCTGTAGTCAGGGTTTACAAAAGAAAAGATTTAGTAGAGGACGTACAGTGTATAGCATTATTTTATAATATTCACCCAGAGAGTCAAATGCAAAAGAAATCTGTCCACAGAATGGAGACACAAAGAATCCAGCTGAGGGCCTTGATCCCACAGCAGTGTCTTGCAGGAGCCCAGCTGAAGACCTAGAGACCATGATAGTGCCCCCAGGAGCCCAACTGAAAACCTAGAGTCCATAGTGTCTCATGCAAGTCTGTATCAGGGATCTGCGCTGGGAAGGCCCAAAGGTCAGTGGTGGAAGCTAAAAAGTCTGACTGGTGGGATGATGAATCTGTGCCAGCAGCTTAAAGCATCTGCATTGGAGCCAAAAAGTGATGCTTAAAGTAAGGGCCCAAGTTCCTCCAATTATGAGAACAGCTGGGTTCATATCAGAAAAGCCAGCATGAAAAGCTTCTCCAGGAGAGTCATCAGAACATCTTCCCCTCCAGTTCTCTTTTTGAAGATCTTAGTAGTAATCCTCAGGTGGGCCTTTTGTACCGAGCACCACACTGGTTCAGTTCACCTGGGTGTTATAAGATAACTGATGGTTAATCCACTATAGTTGGTAAGGAAACATTTCCTAGAGGGAGACATGTTCAAGATAAGGAGATGTCCACAATGAAGAGAAATTCCAGGCAGATAAATCCCCAGGCACAAAAGAGTGAAGGAATTTGTGCTAGAGTAAGAGAAATCATGAGTAGTTTTGTAAGGTTGCAGCCTCAGATTTAAAAAAAAAAAAAGTTGAAATGAAGATGGTAAGTTAACGGTCATCAATCAGGGAAGACCTTTTGTATACTTACATGATTTAGGACTTTACACAGCAACTATATGAATGAAGATAGATAGATTTGAGCTGTAGTTTGAAGGGAGAATTTATAGGATTGTGTGAACAGATGGGACTGAGGAAAGAGAAAGTAACATCTAAATTTTTGGGTCAAATAAGTGATTATTAGTGTCATCAGTCAGAAAAGAGAATGCAAGAAATAAAAGTATGTTTAAGGTGAAAATGATACATTTCGTTTAAATATTTTAAATCAAAATTTTCAGGACCTTAGCTAAGAAGCCTGAATTGAAGAAAGATTTGAGAGTTTATAAATATTCAGGTAAGAGCAGAAGTCGGGAACCTGGAGTTTGCTTCCTAGGTGTGTTCCCTGGCTTTGTGAATTCATGAGTTTTACCTTTGTTTGTTGTGTAAGCCATTTAGAGCACCTTGACTTTTTAATCAGGAAGTATCTCCAGTGTGTGGGGCTTAGCTTTAAATTCTCTCATAAGTGACATGCAGCTGAAAAATAACTATGCAACATCCTTCATGGAGCTGTTTTAAGGGTCACTTTTTATATCTGTGAAATCCCTTTAGCATACTTCATATATAAGCAGAAAATTACAGATTTGGCAGTTAAGGATTTAAATTAGATTAATGCCAGCAAACATAGGACTATGAGTAAATCATTGATTTGGACTCTCTTTACCTCATATAGCACAATCTCTTATTCTAAGATAACTTAATATTTAGGAGTATGGTTCCTCTGAGTCTGCATGCTTACTATCACTTTGAGTTCGGGCAATTTATCTCACCTTTTCTATAAAATGGAGGTAAAAGTATCTACGTCATGGATCGTTGTGAAAACCAAGTGAGGTAGTGCATTAAAGCATATCTGACAGTGGCTAGCGCATAATTAAGGTTTCAGCGCATACTGAGGATTTTGGCTGTCATCACCAGAAGCAATAGAGGCATCATGATCATTTACTATCATCAAGTGACAGGATTTTAGTGCAGGAGGGATGCTGGAGATAATCACATTGGTTTTATGGATGAGCAAAGGGGGCCCAGGAAGGTTCAAAATGTATGCTGAAGGATGCACAGCTAGTGAAAGGCAGTACCGAGACCTACACACTCTCCTCTCAGAGCACTTGCCGCTGCCCTTGCTGGCGCGGGGTGCGAACCTCTGTATGTGCAGATGTACCAGTTCCCTGGGGCAGGAGTATATAGCATGTATCACAAACATACACTAATAAAAATTGTTTTAAAAGACCTTTGTGAATAGATTAAGTAGAACTTTATGTGATAATAGCATGTCCTACAGGCAGCAGAGTTGCAGATGTCCTCCTTAATTAATGATTTTCTCAGTAGTCAGAAGCTCCTTTTTTAATGAACACTGGGTCAAGCTTAGTATGAACTATTATGGGTGCGTATCTATATACCTATCAGATAAAATTCATAATTTGCATATATTTCAAGAATTTTAATAGTTACTTAGTAATAGTTTGCAGATTGCCCTGTATTCACTGGGTAGCAAAAAATAAGATGCTATAAAACAATTCTTGATATATGTTGAATTCTAAAATTGCTTTATGATTTAGTAGATAAATTAACTCAAAACTTAGGAGGAGATTTTCTTACTTTGTAAGTTTATGGTGAGTGTTGGACCTCAGGCTAGAGCTATTGAACTTTAGCACATATGCACACAAAACACTGTGATAACATCATGGAATATTTAATAATACTTGAGTTTCATATAAAGTACTCTCACCTGAAAAGCCCAGAGCATTTCATATATATAGACACCATTAATCACAGATTCGAAGAAATAGATGAATTTTGTATTGTACCCTGAAGAGAAGTAGAGTTGGATTCTTATTGGATTTGTGTAGTTGTTTGTAGGAGTTAGGATAAGGAGATAAAGCTGAGCACAGATTTTATCATCTGCCCATATTAAGTGATGCCAAAGGAAACATTTGAGATCATTTCCAGAAAGGAGCACTTGCTGAATGAGCAGACTCTGGGTATAAAAAAAAGATATGCTAAATTAAATGAAACAAAATAAATACATTAAGCAAGTAGAGGTTAATATCGAGAGATAAAGAGAAAATGTGGAATTGGTTCCTAAAACACTTATATTGCCCTAATTTAAGTACTCCGTGAGATTGAATAGTTACGGTTTCACTCCCGCATTGTCCCTTTCTTTGCTACAATACCAGACATCTACAAGTTGAGGGAAAAGTTTATTTGGCTCCTTGTCACAGCCCCTGGGTTGACTCTATGGCAGAAAGGGTCTGGCTGAGGAGGCTGCTGGCCTCCTGGCGGCGAGACAGCAGCATAGCAGGGGCGGAGACAGGGAGGGCGGTGCACCCCGCTCTAAGCCACCTGCCTGTAGCCAGGCTCCATCCGCTCTGAGCACGGTAGGCAGATTTACAGCGTCTCCGTGAAGTCATGAGGGACACCCAAGATTGAAACCATGTCATTTAGAAGATATGATATATGTTGAATATTTAAGAATTTCACCCTTTCCTTCACTTTAATCTTCATGGTCATTTACTGTCCCCATTCTGAGCTTTATTGGCTGTCAAAGTCACAAAATTTTCTGCATAGTGTGTTGTTGCTGTGTTCACTGTATTTATTTTGTTTTGTTTTGTCTGTGGTACTGTGAGTTGAACCCAGAACCTTGGTAGTGAGATACAATTCCATAACTTTCCTTATTCATTATTTTTCATTTTAAGACAGACTCTCACTAAGTTCCTAAATGGTCCGTCTGGGCTTGGATTTGTTGTTCTTCTGCCTCAGCTTTCTTGGAATTCTGAAATAAGAGGCACACAACATCACACCTGCCTCACTCACTCTCTGTCACTTCGTGATTATGGAGGCTTAAGTTTTGACAGAAACAAACTCACAAGCAGGTCTCCTTGCCTCTGTTTTCTGCCAGACCTTCAGAGTGCTTTTTACCAGTCTCTAAATCAGACATTTCCACATATCAGCCAAACGCCAATGAGTCACATTTGCATGCAGGGTGATGTACACACCACATACTGACCAGTTCAGACTGAAAGCTTTTCTCAGTCAGATCTCCACCTCATTGCCTTTTTTTTTTTTTTTTTTTTTTTTTTTTTTTTTTTTTTTTTTGGTGGAACCGGGGATTAAACTCAGGCCCAAGTGCTTTACTGAGCCATCTCTCTGGCCCCTACCTCACTGCCTTTTAACCCTGTGAGTTTCCTCAAAGAACACTGAACTCCTGTTCTCTCACCAATCAGTGCCATGATTTCAGGGAAGAACCTCCTAAATCCCAGGTCTTCATCAACTCTTTGCTGACTTTGCCATTCCACATGAACTTGGTATTTTGTACTTCAAGAGCACGCTCTTAGCATCTCACTGCTGAGCAATTATTAAGAAGTTTCATGACAGTTGCTATTATCTGCATGATATTATTTCCAAAGGAGAAGAAGCACGTGTTCCATTCTGTAAAACAAATGGTACTTATTATGATGAGGAGACAGATTAAACATCATGCTGAATGTTGGTTGATAAGTTACACTCTGTGATTACATTATGTCTTAAGTTTATATATCAGTATTTAAAATATAACATTGAGGTTTTTCCTTCTGAGGAAATTACTAGAAATGATCTTTTATAGACCAATGTGATAGCACATGCCTATAACCCAAGAACTCAGGAGTGAGGCAAGCAGTTTGAAGATTTAAGCACAACCTGAGTAACAGTGATTTAGCAAGAATGCTTCTAGAAAAATAATAAAGGGTTGGGGAATATGGCTTAGTTCAAAGTCCTTGAGCTCAATCCGAAGTACCACACACATACACACACACATTTTAAAAAGATGAAAGTAAATTTTCGTTATATGTGACCCTAAACTTTATATACTGTTTTTGTTGACAGAAATGAGGATGTCCACTCTGGGCTCCAGGTGTGTTCTGCTGTCATGGTGGTGACAGGGGGACCACAGGACACACTGCACAGCTGACCCACGCAGGGTTGGTTATGCATGTGGGCAACACTTCAGTGCCTCCTCACTGTGATTCCTCTCTGACCCCTCTCCCAGTGAGCCGTGCCTTCGCACCATAAGGGACACCTGGGATGGATGTGGAAGCCACCACAAGGAGCCCTCTGGGTGCCCTCCCCTGCCCAGGGTTACACAGGAGCTTCCAGAGGTCATGACTGGGGTTTCCCTCAGCCATTACCATGGCCTGCGTCTCTCATCCCGATCTTCCTCTGGTTTGCTTCCTCTTTTTGGTAGAAGACACCAATCTGCAGCTTCCTAAGGAAAGGGTCTTGGGTGAGTGTGCTTTTTAATGTTTTCCAAATGTTAAAATGTCTAATTTTATCGTGGCACCTAATGAATTTTTCAGTAAAGAAATCTAAATTGGAAAAAAAAAAAAAGAAATGAGGATGTCCCAGTAAATGTAGGATATATAGTTAAAAATCGAGACAGTTTATTGATTTGTGATATTGTTTTTAGATTATTTTAATTATTTGTGTATTAATATTAATTTACTCTCATAATGGTATTTACTACTTTAAATTTTTTACTTCATATAATATAAATGTTTTCTCAAGGTCATGTGTATCTTAGTCTTATAAGATAGTTGAGACTACTTCTCAGCTTTTGTTCAGGCATAATAAATGTGGGTGTCAAAATATACAAAACTATGACCAAAATATAAAATTAAAGAGCACCTAGGCGATGATCTTCCTGCCTACACAACATGACACTTACCTATAAAACATTTAACACCATTTCTATGACAGAAAAAAGTCACTATAATAAAAATGTGAACGGAATTGGGCTTATTGCTTAATGTTATGCTTTAGATCTACAATGTCCCCCCAAAGTCCCCTGTGTTCTGCAGGGGGCTTTGGGAAGGTGATTAGATCCTGAGTCACAGTACTCCTCAATGGATTAGCCCACTTATGAGTTCATAGCTGAATATACTGCTTGGAGATGGGGCATGGCCAGAAAAGGTGGATTCTTTGGTTATATTCTTTTCCCCATTGGTGCCTTTTCTCTCTGCTTCCTGGTAGCCAAAGATTGAGCAGCTTCTCTCTCTCTCTCTCTCTCTCTCTCTCTCTCTCTCTCTCTCTCTCTCTCTC
>NW_004524715.1:422539-428757 GCF_000260255.1 Octodon degus
TCTCTCTCTCTCTCTCTCTCTCTCTCTCTCTCTCTCTCTCTCTCATACGCACACACACACACACACACACTCACACATACACACACACCATTTCTGCCTTGGAGCCAGCCAACACTGCATGGATTGAACTTTCAGAAACTGTGAGCCAAAATAAATCTGTCTTCCTCTAAATTGTGAAAATTGGGCATTTTCTTCCAGGGACAAAAAGTGACAAACCCAGAAATCTGGTCCCAATAATGGGTTTGTTGCTGTGATAGTGCCTGACCATGTAGTTCAGAAGCATTTAGAAGTGGTGTATGGGAGGAGTTTGGGAAAGTTTGGACAAGCAGGCTAGAGAAGCTTAGAATATAAGCAACACTTGATAGGTGATACTGGTAAGCTCAGAAGACCTAAATGCTGGCAAGAATTCAGACAAAAGAGGCCGGACTTGTGAGGTTTCTTCTGCAAATAAGGACTCTATTGGAAATTTGGTTAAAGGCCATGGATATTTCATTTTGGCAAAGAATTTGTTTACATTTTATCCATGTCCTAGGACTTTGTGTGAGTCCTAGTGTAAGGGTGGGAGACAAATTAACGTAGCAGAGGAAATTTCAAGGCAGCCTAAGATGCAGGCTGTGTTATGGGCACTGCTGTCTACATTTAGCTAGACTTATAATGAGAATTGGGAGCAAAACATAGTGCAAAAAAACCTGGGCCCAAGGAGAGTATGATTTCTGAAAAGATTAATGTCATTTAAAATAATCTGCTTACTTTGCATGAGAACAGTATTAAAGGTGGCTTTAGAACCTATCAGGAAATAGACTCCATGCATGACAATCTTATAGTTGTAAAAAGGTAAACTATTGGAAGGCTTTTAAGAAGAGAGTCCTGGTGCACCTTGCTCACTTAGCGCCACCTAGGGCCTCAAGCTCAGCCTTACAAATACTGAGAAGCTGCTCATGCCATACTACTGCTCAAGCCAGTGGCAGTCCTTGACATAATTCACATGGCGTTGGTTTTTCAGGCATGAAGAATGAGAGAGTTATATACTCCTTGAGGTGTCACCCAGAGTTCAGAAGGTCTTCCACAAAAATGTGTGGAAGTCCTAGCTAGGACCTATGAGTTGGCAGTGCATGAAGCTGAGAGAATTAACCCCAAACTGGAACTCCTGAAAGTTACAGATGCAAGGAATATGGAACATCTGCTGAGGAAAGCTTCCATTCGTGAGCATAACCAGCCCAAGAGAGCCTTTCTGAGTTACAACGAGAAAGGCCATAGAGGTGTGGTGGCCAGAACACCTCTGAGCTCACATCTCACCTTAGATGCTTCAAGTGCTAGACATGGAACTGCAGGATTTAATGTTTAGACTGCTGGGCTTAAGATTAGCAGAGTCTCAGTCCTATTTTCCTATTCCTTTCAGAATATTTTCTGTTTTCATAGGTACAGCTAAGAGTTTGGCTTGAGTCTAGCAGAGACTTTTGACTTGAACTTCTCAGCAATGCTGAAAAGGTTTGATGACTCTTCTTCAAGATAGATTAAATACATTTTGCATAAGGACATAGACATGAGCACTTTTACAGCATAGGACAGAATGTTAGCATTCGGATCTAGAGTGGCCCCCAGAAGTCTCCTCAGTTCAAAGGTGGGGCTCTTGGAAGGTGCTTGGATCATGGAAACACTGCTCATCAGTGGATTAACCCATTAATGAGCTCATAGCTGACTGTGCTGGGGTATAACAGCCTGGCTGCAGGAGCTAGTCCCTGGAGGTGTGCCTTGGGAGACCCTGCACTCTCTTGCTCTAGCTCTTCCTCCCTTTACTGCCCCCTGGCTGCCGTGGGCTGAGCAGCTTTTCTCTGCCAGGCCTTCCTCCCACGCTGTTTCCACCTCAGACTATGAAGTGCCACCTCTGCCGCCCACTGAACTGAGCTCCCTGAAACCGCGGGCTGATACAGACCTCGTGTCCTGTAAGTTACAAGTGGCTATTGTTTTGTCCCGGCCATGGGAAAGTGCTTAATACACTTGACTATGTTTCTAGAATTGCTTTGAAAAGAATCAAATACAATTGAAATGTAACAATTTTCTGTCTAGTGTCATAAGGAGAGAGAGCCCAGCCCTGCCAATCAAATTGAGAGTGCCGTTTGTTTCATTAGAGGTTGATATTTTTAGTTACTGTGTGTGCTCATAACATAGAAAATAGTTTGTGTTCTGAATTAAGTGCAGAAAATATTTTTTGGGTCAGGAAATTGATTTAGATGAAATTATTTTATCTGGGGACATGGCACAGCAAAATTCCCTTCCTTCTGGTGTAATTTTAGTGTTCTCTTTATTTTAACCTTGGACAAAAATGTACTGTAGAAATTAAGGGTGTCAATTATTTTAGAAGATAGAGACTTAATAATATTTCATTAGTTTACTTCAGGGTCTGTAAGAAATGAAGAAATTCTGGAGTATTAATTCAGAATTTCTGATCCTTCTATCCAAAATTAAAATAGTTGGCTTTGAGAGGCCAGCCAGGTAGCTCAGCAGAGTGAACCGCCTGCTTAGGCAGAGCGCAGGGACTGGGGTTCAATCCCTGACACCACATGCCTTGCCAGCCCCACCCCCAGAACACGCTGAGACAGCAACTGAGACTGGGCATGGTGGCATGAATCTGTAATCCCAGCACTTGGGAGGCTGAAAACAGGAGGATCACTGTGAGTCTGATATGTGTAAAGAGACCCTGTAGACCCTGTACTAAATACATTTTTTAAAAAAAGAAAATTTGACTTTGTTATATCAGATCAACAATTAATTGTATTGATGATTCCGTCTCACATCCCTTGGTAGCTCTGTTTTCATTGAAAATATTTTTTCGTAATGCTTTAGATAAATTCTACAAGCAGTGAGTTTCTATATTTAGCATACACCTGGTATAATATCACATAAGGGTGTATGTTTTTTCCTGTTGGAAGGACCCAATTATAAAATACGAAGTTTGGCCTTATATTTTTCTCAAATTGAATAGAGAGGGTGTTTCTATTTAAAATGGGAATTAGTTACTGAATAAGGTACAAAAATAAGATGATCTAGAAAGTGAGAAAAACTCTTCCTGTATCCCTTTGCACTCAATATCCTTTAATTTTTTTTAATTTTATTGAGAAACAAATAGTAATGAGACAATTTCCAAACAGGTTAGTAGGACAGTTTCAATAATTAATACATTGCATATTGTTGTCTTCATAGTAGTTATTCATAGTACAAGATGCAGACATGATATCCTGTCCAAATACTATTAGTAGAAATCTTTCTTCTCATTGAATTAAGAGAAAGTAGCTGTATATCTATCCTGACTATTTTGTATATACAGACACAAAATGGTCCTTCATTTATGTTCCCTTTTTTTGTTTAGTTTTGTCAGAGATAGGTATTCCCTTGCCATTTAAATATTGTAGGTATATGAATTCAGCAAAATAATCCAGTGTAGTCCAGTAGTCCATAACAGTAATAGGTTATCCATAGGACTGGCAATGTCAGAAGTTGTTGACTTGAGGCTTTTACAGCTCAGCATATTAATATGGCTTTACTTTTTATTACTTCGTTTTTATACTTTTCTGCTGGATAGTTAAGACCAAGATAAAACAAGACCTATATAACAAGAAATGTAACTTTTGTATCTGATAAGGTCAGTCAAATCACCTCAGGATTTACCCTGAAACCCTGTACAACCATTTGTATATCCTTTGTCACTATCAGCCATGTGGATGAGTCACAGCCATTGCTTGACCAATTTGCTGTCTGTGAAAGCCTGAGAGAATGTTTTCTTTCTAGATGACTCTCCTTAGGTGCACTGTACATCATAAATTACTTTGCTCTGAGGCCCTATAATCTCTTTGATCAGAAAACTTGGGACACAACTAAGTTACAGGATGTTACAGTACAGGTTCTCTTATGTCCTGAGTCCTCACTGACCTTGAAGGACTAGAGCCAAAATGTTGGCTATCCTTGTAGCCCTTCTTCTTCTTAATTTTTGATCTGCAAACTTAAGTTGTTAACCCTCCAGAAGAGAAGCTTAATGATATTACTACCCTATACCATAGGCAGTTGAGCTTAACCTCACTATCTGTATGAATATCAAACATCTTAGACATAGCATGGAACAGATATTTTCCATCAAGTATAATATCCTTTAATTTTGTGACAACCTTTTCACAATACACTTGGTCTTGAGAACAGAGGGTTGTATTGGAATAGAAGAGAAACACCTTCCTGCAGTGTGCTGTCTCCTAACTCCTGTCCAGGGTGTGCTGCTTGTGGTCTTCTCTGGGTATCCATTAAACTGAGAAAAAAAAATACCATGGGGAAATGCCAGTTAGAGCTCCACATATATTTTGATAAAAATAGACTTGACATTTATATAATGCGTGCGTGTGTGTGTGTGTGTGTGTGTGTGTGTGTGTTTTAAGAAAGGAGAAAGGTATAAAGCAGTATAATCTATATGTACAATTTTAGATCAGGAAAGAAAACCTGAAGCCAATATAATCTCATTTTTAGTTTTTCAAACTATGTCCTATTCTTAGAAACTTTGCAAAAAATAAGAGCTCCTTTTCATGGGATACTGTTATGGCTATCTGGGTTAATATACATCTTTTTTCTTTCTTTTGCTTTTGTTTATCTCTATTACTGGGGAAAAACTACAGGGCATCACACTGAGCTACATCCTCAGCCACCACATGCACCCAGTTTTTATTTTTTAAAGGCAGGATTTTTCTACATTGATAAGGCTAGATTTGAACCTGTCATCCTCCTGCTTTAGGCTCTTGAGCATCTGGAATTACAGACATGCCTCATGACACCTGGCTGGGGTACATCAATTTTGAAATAAGCCTTCTTTACTAGGCTTTTATGTCTATACCATTTTCTTAATTTCTTAACCCATTCTTTCTGTCTAAACTTTTCTTCTCTTTCCCATTCATCATTTTTCATAGTTTTAACAAAATTGATTTTCTAGACAAGGTACACGGCACAAGTGCTAGGCAAACACTGTAGAATATGACAATCATGGCCCCTTTCCCTAAGAAACTTAAGCTACAGTAAACAAAAGCAAATAGTGATATGGTTGACTATATTTTAGCAAATATGAAGGGAGAAGTAAAGAGTAAGGGATATCAATTTTCAGTAACTACAATAATTACTATGTATACCATGGTATGTGTGTGTGTGCTTTTCGTACAAGTGTGTCTTTCTGTATTTTTCTTTTGGGATATTGAGTATGTTTCTTCATCCAAGAAATTGAAACATTAGACATGCTAATTACTGGTTGATATACAGAAGTTCTATATCCTCTAGGTAATTCACTGAACATATGCAACTTTGGGCTTGATAAGGTCCCTTAATGTATTTCATATAGGAACTCAAGAATGTCAGTTGCCTGTGGCCATCATGTTCTCAGGATTTCTTTAAATTTTGTTTTCTTTCATCCCTAGCCTCCATTTCCTGTGGATCATTTGAGACCTCATACCTCACTTCCAATTCTACTATAGGACTGGTGACTCATCTCCAAGACTAGCCACAGCCTAATTTTACTAGCATGAACCTAAAACTTTTACTTCCTACTACATAAAGCTTTCTGGTATTAGATCTTAGAAGAGAGAAGAATCTTGGTTTCAGACTACAGCTTTCCTCTTTTCCCAGTTGTCTTGCATTTCTTTTTCCTTTTCTTATACATCCAACTTATTCCTCAGGTGGTTCTTCTCTTTCAGGCAAGACTCCTTCTTTTGCCTCTCATGAATATCCTGAGGTGCTCAGTAATGATACAGAGGGTAGTCCAAAAATGAGTTTGTTATTTGTACCCAGTGGCTTTCTGCTGTGGAATATCTTACTGGTTATGTTGTAGATTCTTTTATTTATGTGAAAGAATACTATGCAGTAATCAAGTAAATTATGGTATATATGTTATTGTGAAGTGGAAAAATGTCAATGATCTTAGGTATGAGTAGAATTAGTTTCTTAAATTATGCTATTTTGATTAGAAACCTTTTTTGTTGTATTTTAGGGAAGGATCTACAGGATGTTCAGAGTCTCACTACTAGATAGGAATCATAGCGATCCACCTGTTTACAGCCTCCCAAGAGTTGGGGCGTCCCGGAGGTGGGGCCGGCACAGCAGGCCTGGGGATAGAACCCCCCGCCCCTGTGTCTGCTTGCAGGTGCTTTAATCCACCGAGCTATTTGGCCAGCCCTCTAGAAACCTTTTATATATAT
>NW_004524715.1:428857-496462 GCF_000260255.1 Octodon degus
TATATGACAGAAAAGTAAGTCTGAAAGGATATATACAATGTGCTAAAAGCCAAAGAGTTAGACTGTTCTTTCAGAGGAGCAAACTAAAAGCAGTGATAGAATAAACTCTACTCAAGCCACATGGTCTCTCCTGGACTAGGGAAGGACAGCCACCTGAAGGAAAATTGAGGTGCTGCTTCCAGAAGGGACACTAGATGCTGGCAGTGAACATTATCAGTGTCTATAAGTGATACTACCTTGAATTTTACTGTTTACAATATTTCAGAACTACTTTAGTCACTTAAAAATGTCACATGAAGCTTAAAAATTAAATAAAGCAAAATAACCAGATTTTCAGTTTTAATTAAAGTGCTATAAGTTGAACTGTCTTATGTCAAAAATTATTAGGATAAAAATAAACAAAAAGTAAAAGGGCAACTTGTGTATGCCCACCCTTCACCTGTACAGCTGCTTTGATGAATAAGTCTACAGCGCTATTTATAATAAACTGCTGCCCCTTATATTTGTTTATGAATATATTACCCTTTATCTCAGGTTTCCCCAGACTAATGTTTGGCATTACGGCCTTGTAGATTTGACTTTTAGGATTTTCGGTGACATCTTCTTTATTAGTCATTAAGGTCATTCTAGAATTGGCAAAGTGAAACGTTTTTGTTTATTAAACCTTATGGTGCTTTTGGATACTATGAGAAAAGGGTTTAACAGTGTTGTTTAAATAGAGAAAATTGCCAAAAAGTAATATTTGTTTGTTTCCTTTAAAAGAATGGCTATCAAGTCAACAAAGTACCAACACATTTTAGTGGTCTCCTTGCCATACATTACCTGTGAAAGAAGTGAACATCTCTAACCTTATGGAATCTCATACCATCAGAGGCACTCTGGTCATTGACGTCTGTTGGCCTGCTCGGGAGTACAAGGAGATTTTCATGGGTAGGGTCCCCCGGTTAAAGAATGGAAGTGTAAAAGACATCAACAACAACAGCAGGCAGTGCGGAGCAGAGCAGAGCACAAGAGTGCAAGAGAGTGCACAAGAGAAGCCTGCGTGTTTATTGTATAATTCTTACACAGGTTGTCATCTAGTACTTACATTCTTACATAGTGCCATAACCAGCACACACATGACCACTTGTGCTAAGTCGTGGTTACGTAACTGTATCCTGCTGCTCCTGTGCTAGACGAGTGGGGTGACATCTTCAGGTATCCTTTGAATCCCCTGAACTTTGAAGCAGTCTGAGGGGTTCCTTATAGCCCTGTATCCACTTTCTGTTCCTCCCAACACAGCCTCTTAGGTCATCCCAGGGAAGGTATAATCTTAATGTTGTCAGTCTGATAGTAGCAAAAGTGGTTTAAGCTACGCCCAACTTGCCAGATTGTCAGGAAATGTTAAACTCTTGATGATACTGAGTACTTGAAGTTTTAGCTATTTCATTATTTTTAAGAAAATCACATATTTGAGAGTCACATAATCTCCTAGTGCTATTTAGTAAATTCGTGTTTATTTCATCATGACCAACCAATTCCCAAACAGAATGAGACTGTTGTGTTTTCCTTTCCAAGCTTCAAACTCTGTCACTCAGAACCAGTAACATCCTAAGGACATTTGAGGAGCATTAAAGCCTTCACTGTGGCCTAAGCACTGACAAGCAGCTTACACATCCATTCCCGTGGCAGCAACGCAGCTCTTCTGTTGGGCTGCTCAGTGACTGGCATATCCAGAAAAGCGTCCTCTTCCTCCCAGTGTACAGCATTAAGACACTGCAGCAAGGGGATTCCCTAAGAAGCACACACTGCCAAATTTCAACCAATTGCCTGTATTTCTTCAGGGTATTAAAACATTTTTCTCAGTAAGAATCCTAAATGTGGACACTTTTTACCCACTGGACCCAAAATAGCAACAGCCATAGAAGAGTTGTGTTGTAGTCCTTTTTAGATGAACAATGATAAGTAAATTACATGTAGGTATTTTGGTGTTTCACCAAGTTAAGTGAAGGTCAAGCAAGTGAGGAGAAAAAAGTGCCTAAAAGTAAACCAGGGCTAACCAAAACATTTTCAGCTGAGAGGTGGGCTGAGGCAGAAGCTGGCAAGTCAGGGCTGTGCATATTCCCAATGCTGATGGCAGGTGTTCAGGAATGAAGTCTTCACACACCAGAGACTGACCTCTCAGAGCTGGTTTCGCTGTGGCTTATCTTTCATCTTTCGCAGTGCAAAGCTACTGTTCATTTCCAGCATGTGTAAAAATCCATTGTAACTCAAGGATGTGAGAAGGGGTTAGGGTGGAAATGAGGAAGGCTTTTTATTTCCATGTAGGTCTTCTTGGGCTTGATGTCACTTGATAGTAGGCCTTACAACATACTGCTTTGTTTAATGAATTGTGTTGTTTTTTAGAACTCATAAGTTATCAGGGACAGGGGTGCATGCCTATGATTTGATCACTCCAGGAGGCTGAGCCAGGAGGATCACAAGTTCAGGGCTAGCAAGATCTTATCTAAATAAATGTATGTATGTATGTATGTATGTATGTATGTATGTAAAGGCCCTGGGTTCAATACCCAGTACTGCAAAATTTAACTCATAAGGCACATATGTGCTCTTTTGGGGGAATAAGGTAATTGTTAATTTCAAGTTTTAAAGATCTTTTTCTTATTTTTTTATTTTTTATTTTTTTGGCGGAACTGGGGATTGAGCTCAGAACCTTGTGCTTGCTAGGGAAGCACTTATTCCACTGAGCCATCTCCCCAGCCCCAAGTTTTAAAGACCTTTAACAAGACTTTTTCGAAATCTTGAAAATACAGAAAATATTATACTCTCCTTATTCATAACCTGTTTAGCCAAGTAATATAACCATTTAGTGGGGTTGTTATTAATAAAATAGATGACCTAGTCTTTTAAAATAACATAAAACTTTAGGAAAATCCAGATTAGCACCTAACACGAAGAAAAAGTTAAGAAAAATATCCATAAGAACAAGCCATTATCCTATTCAGAATTTTATTCGTTATCTGAACTAATAGCCTGCTACTATTTTGGACTTTTTTCTACTCTAGGAAAGAATGTGTGTAGATATACATTAGTATGCGTGGCAGGCGTTTATTTTGTTTATTACTGCTATAATCCCAATGTCTGGAAGAGTACTAAACACACATTCTTGGAGGCTGATTTATTTTTAAAATTAATATCTTAGTCTTCTTCAGTGAACTAAATACATTATTATTATCTGCTGGATATTAGTAGGTCAGACCCATTCACATTCATTGATAAGACTTTGCTCTTTCCCCTCTCACTAAGCAGGCTTATATTTTCTTTCTGCCAGGACAGAATAAATGATGTGAGGTTGAAATGGTAACTGAGCTTCACTGTGCATTTTTATTTAGAGAGGATCATGGTGTGTGATGTAGCCACACCAAGGAGAAGGACTAAAGGTGAACAGTGATTTTCAAGTAACTCCTTTGGTGATTTCAGCTGTACCGGTCTCAGCCTTTTTTCACAGATGATGTCAAAGATTATGAATCATGACACCCATAATTGAAGTTTCAGAGAGATTTAATTATATTGTTCCTTTGAAGAAAACCACACAGAACCATATTTAAGTACAATTTCCCGAATCATTTCATTTAGTTTTCATGGCTCTGTGTTTCTTCTAAACTATCTGGTAAACATCCAGAGATTCTGAATGCTTCTCTCTGATAGATGCAGAGAGCATTTAAGCTAACACTCAGCTGTTTGTTTATCATGTTTTCAAACTTTTTCCCATTTCTGTTTAGTATTCAGTGAAATGGTGTAAAGGAAACCATCTGCAGTGCAGCTGCAAAGGGATTACCTTCGCTTCTTCTTTTCAAAAAGAAGCCAAATGCCCCCTGTGCGCAGCCCTGGATGGTCGCTTGGATCCACCACCATATGCTTTGTATGCTTCTCCTGGAGCTAAGTCAATTAATAGCTCAGAAGATACAATTAGCCTTTTAGTGACGGACTGTGTTCATTCATAAAGGGCTGCCTCAAACAAAGCAACTCCTGATTCTCTCCCTCTGTTGTAATTGAAAAGTAATGATTTGAAATGCTGGATAATGACAGATGTACTATGATCATTAGTCCAGGGTAGAGGGCCTGGTTTATACAGCCCACTGTTCTCCAGCCAGATTCTTAGGTGTGGACTTGGGTACTAACATGTACAAGATGAAATTATACTCAACAGAATGTAATTAAACTTTAAAGTTCTTATCATGCCTTGAGATGACTTCAGTCTTTATACAAATATATGTATTATGCAGACACTGAATAGGGAACATGTAGAGAATTTTAATTAACTGCAAGTCCATTATTTTATAACATGCAACTTAGTAGTTTTACCTTGGAAGTGTTTTTCTTAAAGGTAAAAAAGAAAAAAAATCCTTGAAAGTATTCAGCAAGCTTACTTGAAACTATTTTTAAAGCAAAAACTTCTAGCCTTGTGTAGCTCTAAAAAACCATGGCAGTCCCAGCTCACAGATATTAAGCTGATGTCTACCATCAAGTAGGGCAGAAGTTACACTGATTTCTTCTGACTTGTGTCGGGTTTGAAGGAAGAGGCAGAATGAGTCACAGTTTAGCTGGAGGTCAGCTTTTGTGAGGATGACATGAATTTCATGCACAATTGAAAATTTGTCATTTTGTAGGTAGGATGACTGGCACCTTAAATAACTATAACATTAATGAAGTTGTATTAAAAGGATGAATTTAAAGATTACCAGGCCAGAAGTTGTGATTATATTCACAAATGTACTTATGTATACGTGTATATGCTTGTACATGTACATATATTTAAATGATGCTCCTAAATTACTATTTTCAGAATGCTTTTATGTGAGTGCAAGCAATTTTTTCAAATTTTCAAGCATTTAGACTTACTAACTGGCTAATCAGAAGAAAGGTGCCACTGAGACAGGAAAGTTGTTATGAAGAAGCAGGCATATTTGCTCCCCTCCCTCTGTTTTTGTTTTATTTTTTCAAAGAGGGTATGAAGCAGATAAACACAAGCTTACATAACTACATCTTAGGAAACCCAGATGCATCCTCAAGTTGACTTTTCCATGGCCAGAGAAATGTCCTCATAGCATGCAAATAAGAGCGCAAGGATACTTGGGTATTTAACCAAAGGCAGCTGCTGGCATCAGCTTTGCATCAGGGCCAACTCCCACAGGAACGAGGACCAGCCTGATGAACAACATTCCTCAAATGGTGACCAGGAAATGATGAGATGGGATTTGAGTACTGGATTCTGGGAGAAATTCATCCTAGGAAAGTGTTTCACTTTTCCCAAATGCTTTTACTTTCTAAGATTCCTTTGTACTTTCTGGCGTGCTTAAATTTTTTCTCAACTTTCGCATTATCATTCTCAGAATATGCCAGAAAATTTCATAGGGGGGTAAAAAAAGAAACCATTTGAATTGGATTATATTTCTATATTGGGACGTTAACTAGAAAGTTGGCAGTCATAGATCTGAGCCCAGAAATATTTCATTATCTTAATTGCTATTTTAGTGTGCAGTTTCCCTTTAATTGGATACATTTTTGAGGCCAACCAATTCTTGTGGTTTTTTTTCAAAGATTGTTAAAAATTCTTCATGCTTAACATAGAATGAAGTGCATTATATAATCATGGGGAAAAAGATACGGAATACTTTTGAAACTTCAGATAAATCTTCTCAAGTAATTAGTTTAATGCTATCTTGGATTCACACCATATCATCATACCATAGACCTTACAGTTTTAACATGTTTTACCATGTTAATCTGTTAATGTTTCTGTGAGAAAATGGTTGAAAAATATCTGCATGGAACACACTGAAAAATTATAGTGAGTCATTCAGAATAGTGCTGAAGGAAATCTGAGAGCCAGAGCATGAACCAACTCATTGCCCTAAACGTGTATCACCACCTTCTTTCTGTAATCGATAACAAGCATTCCAAATTAATGGTGTAGTCTTTTGCCTTAGTGTGGAACAGTGATATCTATTTTATTATTGATTTATTGAATCCCCTGGCCTACTTTATCAAGGTTTAGCTAAGTAGAGAAGTTAACTAATATCTGCCAATAGACTAGCTAATGCCGAATATAAAGTCCTTTTGATCTTTTTACCTGTTATAAAGTATGTACTCTAGATTTAACATTATACCATTTCAACAGATTTAAGAAAAGCTTCATGATGTATCAGAAATATAACTACTAGAGTAAAAACCACATATATGACAAACCAGGATCATAAGGCCAATGGTTTTCCATTGTAAGGGACTCACTGTGGTTTTTGGCCATAAAACACAAGTTTATGTTTATCCACATTTTTCTTAGAAGATAATTTGTGGATTTTTATATTTTTCTTTGATATAATTATTGAAAAATCTTGATTTCAGTCAAAAAATGAGTGTCAAAAATTTTATTAGCTATGGTATCATGTGGGGTCACATATTCTTTTTTCTTTATGCAGTTAAAGACATTTAACTGTGTTTTATTTTGGGGAAAGTTTTTAATGTATTTCAAGATTGGTGTTAGCTGTAAATTTTCTGATTTTCAGTGGTAGAGATTGAACCCAGGGCCTCAGCTCTGCTCGGCAAGCTCTCCATCCTTCAACTAAACACCTAGGCCCCAGGAAAAGTATACATGGTAGAATACTATCTGTGTGTGTATGTATGTTATGTCTATTAATAGATGTTGAGTCATAAAAAAGATCACCTTCATTCATTATACAATTTTATTCAGTTTTTATTCATCATGATGATAAGGCTTGGTCTTTAGTCTTACAAATTTAAATTTTATATTAAGCTTATTAATTTTTATTATATTGACAATAAATGAAACATTTCTGGATATGTTTGCTGTTTACTTATTCATAGGACTTTTGGATTACTCATCTAAGTTTTAAAACTGCTGTGACTTTTTTGTGCTTTGTTTAAGATTAGGAAATATATCAAAGCAATATGACACCTATGATAATATTTATACTGAAAGTCAGTTTCTTTTTAAGCAGTTCAGGAGCATGTAGAAAACTGGTGATTACATTTCCTTAATTTCAGCTATTTTCTTGTAATACTGCTTAAAATATAAAGCTTACAAATGTCATAGTTGTACCACAATGTTCACATATGCACATACACACTGACACATTCATACAAACACACAAATTGTCCTCAAAATAATAAATTTTGAATTATAAAATCCATACCATCAAGCTACAGGATAAAGAGTCTAATCTAATTTCTTTCTTTTTTTTTTTAGATGTATATATTTGGTACAGGGTTTCACTACACAGTTTGGACTCATAGAGATCCTCCTGTTTCAGCCTGCATAGCACTGGGATTACATGTGTGCGCCACCATATCTGGTTTAGGTGGCCAGCTCTGTGGGCCCAGGGAAGGGCCGGCATGGCATGTGGTATCAGGGATTGAACTCAGGTCCTTGTGCTTGTCAAGCAGGTGCTTAGATTAGTGACCTATCTCTCTAGCCCCTAATTTCAAAGACGGGCAAGATCAGTAATGTGGATTTAGTTCAGATTTCCTTCCACAGTGGTTCACTCTTACAGCAGCAAAGATTGTATGCCTGAGGACGTAGCTCAGCAGTAGTGTTTAGCCAGCATGCCCAGGGCCCTGTGTTGTACCTGGGCACTGGAATGGGGTGAAGAGTAGATGACTGTCATATCATATCATATCATATCATATCATATCATATCATAAGGCTCCAGGTGTATGCCCAGGGCTCCATGTCGTTAGTAGGGGCGCAGCTAAAGCTTGGTGACCTTGGCTGCCCCATGGAATATGTCTGCCTCACACAGTGAGTCACTGTCTTTTATTCTTTCACTCTCATTAACACCAAAGACAGCCATGAAAGATAATACTGCTATGCAGCAACCCATGTCACTCAGTCCAGTATGTATTGCCCAGTGTTGCAAGCCTTGAAGATCTTTGTGTAAGTTATGAAAATTTGTCCCTTACTAGTATCTCTGTAAGGCACCATAGTATTTGACTCTTAGGTCTATACTGGGACTTCCTTTGGGCATATCTAACCATGCTGTACCTCCTTTTGTCTAAGAGAGAAGTTTTTTTCACATCCTATGCACTGATTCAGTTTCCAGTGCTGATTAGAATTGTAAAATTGCATAGATAGGAATACCAGTCCTTCTTTTACCTGTCCTTTAGATTCTTACTAAAGGCCTTCACTGTGTGTAGTTTTTAGCTATCTTTATTATTCAGAATCTTAGTGAACTGAGTACTTATTACAACAATGATGAATATATATATAATTGAAGGATACATTTAGAAAATTCATTTGAGACAGAAGTCAACAGAGCATACGTTCATTCTAATCTGGGCAATTCAAATAGAGTTCAGATAAGCCATACATGGGAAGGCTCAGTTTCAACCAAATGTTAGATTCAAGCAGAAACATGCCCCTAAAGGCGCAACTGCAGCAGCTAAGTAAATAGCAGATAGCATGTGAAAGCTTGGAGTCAGGGAATACAAGTACTTTTGACTTGAACTGGATGTAGAAAGCTGGTGCAAACTTAAAACTAGCATCATTTTCATCTCTGTACAGCGGAAGCATGAGTGGAAAAGAATCAGAGATCAGGGCGGGTGAGATAGCTCAGTGGTCTACAGCATCTGCCACATGCCAGCCCTGCCCTTAGGGTGGGCTGAGAGAGAAAAAAATGAATCAGAGGTCATAGTATGCTGCCATACACGTATATAAAAACAAATCTAAACTACAGACTGTGAACTGTGTGCTTGGGTTGATTTGATTAAGGTTTTCTGTGCTTTTAAAAGTACAAGCTGGCCAGATAGCTCAGTGGATTAAAGCACCTGCTTAGGCAGGTGCAGGGATGGAGTTTGATCCCCTGGTGTGCTGTGCCGGTCCCACCCTGGGGGTGGTGGAGATGGCAGTTGAGACTGAGCGTGGTGGTGCGTGCCTGTAATCTCAGCATTTGGGAGACTGAAAAACAGCAGTTTTTCTCTGAGTATGATCTGTATAGTGAGACCCTGTAGACCCTGTACTAAATACATTTTTTAAAAAACCAACCAAACAAAACTTTTTATTCCTGAAGAAAGTACCTATCGCAGCTAGTAGTCCTCACTTATGAGCTAGCCATTTAGAATTGTAGAACACAACAGACTAATTTGGGGATCCACTTCTTCATTCAATATCATTGGCATTCTGCCCTTACCAACTGTAGAACATAAGGAAATTGTGATTGGCTACTATATACCTAGGTAAAGGAATTCCTAAATAGTAATATTGCTAGAAAACAGTGATGCTAATATGTCATTGTTTCCAAGAAATTACAAAAATTTATTTTGTTGAAATGAATAAAAAATTCTGTGGTGTCTTTATAAAAGCATTATCTTAGGAAAATTTTGTGCTGAAGAAAAAACTGGTTTACCTGTATTAAATGTATTTTCAATCAAACCAGAAAATAAACTTTCTTGGAGGAAAGTTTCATCATTGTGTAACTTCTCAAAGTGTTGGAAACTTCACAGACAATATGCACTTTATACATTTTTTAAATTTTATTTTTATTGTGTAATTTCTGCTGTTTTTCTCAGTGTGGTCCTTCAACCATTCTCTGACACATGGAAAACTCAAATCTAGTTCACACAGAAAAAAAAAAAATACACTAATGGTACATGCACTCAGCAATGGCATTGGCTCAGGCCATTCAGCTGTAGGTAGGAGGAGAGTTTGATCATTTGCTCTATGAAATGTGCAAGTTGGTTATGATGCTCCAGGCCTATCTACTTCCTTACACTTTCTGCTGGCTTCCTGCAGTTTGCCTGGTGACCATCTCCATTAGACGCTTCCTTTGTGGAGTGTCCAGCCTCATCAAATTAGAAATTGACAAATGACAATGAAATAAGAATGATTTAAAAAGCAATCAGCTCCCTCTTCCAAATCCTTAAATTCTTTGAACAGATATGACTTTGAAATATTGAAGAAAAGTTTAATAAATATTTTAGACATGCATTTAATATTTTAACAAATCTTTAAGGTCAATTTTAAAATTTATAGCACAACTTCAGGGAATATTTATGGAAATGAATTTCAAAACCCACCCTCATTTTCATGGGATGATCTGCAGTGGAGTTTGACTGGCCTACATTGCCACTGAACTGGCTATGTGCAAGACTCTTAAGTGAAGTGGAGCAAAACTTCAAGAATTAGTAATTCAGACAAAATGATCAAATCACCCATTTGTCACGTACCTCCTTGACCTACAATATCTCAACTTTGATCCAAGATGCTACTACTAAATGTGTGTAGTTTGGAGAACTGAAATGATGGGTGGTAAATATAAATGCAAAGTTATTTTCCTTGATCTTATCCCCCAGAGACTATATATTCCTTGAGTAAATCTGACTCCAGCATATTTTTTCTTTAATAATGTGTATGGGCAGTACATGATGTATATTTAGTGCAAAAGAGGTGAAAATCCATACTTTATAGATAGTATCTTTTCAGAAATTAAGTGATATAAAAATGGAACATATATTTTTATTTTAAGAAAACTTCATAATCCAAATCAATTACAAGATGTGCTTAATAAGTTAGTCTTAAAAATATATCTTGGCTTGTGTTTCAGGAAGAAAAGCAAGCTACTTATGGAATTTTTTTTGGAATTATCCTTAAAAATCCTTCCACTTGGTTTTAGTGAGTGTTTCCCCTTTTTAAAGTGGTTTTAATGCCTCAAATTCAGACATTTCTATTCTATGCTTCTTGATGTCTGCATAGCAAGTATCCAATAACAAATCCAGAAGTCTGTATGCTGAACATTCCTTACAAAGACTTTAATCTTGAGTTATACACTGTCTGTCTTAAGCTGGCAATATCAAAGTGAGAAAGCTAATATTTGAAATTGACAGAATTCACCACTGTGAGTGCATGTTTGCATTTTTCCAAAATTTATTTATATTCAATAAATAACCAGAAAACAATCTTAACTGCCAGTAAAAAAATGCTTTATTTGATTTACATGTTTTACCACACTTTAAGTTTTCATCATTGCTAAAACAAAGGACTACATGAAGAGCCTTTTCTACATCATCTTATAGAGAATATCAACATCATTGTCTATTAATTTATCCAGAGTTCCTCAACTATCATTCCTCATGTGTAAGTTTCTTCATGAAACTTTTCTTATGATACAGTCTGAAGAAAACACCTCTTTCTCTGAAGATGCGTTTTCTTTCCTTCAGACAAGAAGAACTGAAAAATAAATGACTTTCATTTTTTATCCTGACTACTAGGAATATAATATTTAATTGAATTTGTCATCCTTCCTAAGCAGTTAAATTTTCTTTCCTGTTCCTTTACATTCAATTCTAATTTTTCTTTTTAGCTTTATCTCAGCTCTTCTATTACAATTTGAGATATTTGTTTTCCCTAGAAATGGAATGAACATAAGTTACTAATTTAAATACCAAAAGTTAGGGGTTCTGTCATTCCATTCCCTTTTGAGTCATTTATTTCTCCAAATTTATTTCCTCAAAATATCAGGTAATGATCTCCCATGAGCCCGGGTGCGTACTGAGGCACTGGTGGAACTGAGTGAGGTATGCTCTTCACCGAGTTTCCTCCCTGATTCTGCTGGGTACCGTCCATGAGGCTGAGCATGCAGTATGTGTTCAGCAGAAATCTACTGTTTTTGATTGCTTTTTCTTGTCATTAATTAGTTATTTAGGCATCATTTATTTGAATAATTCAAAATAAGATATTTACTTATCTAAACCTATTAAATTTACTTTTCTTTACCTATTAGTTAATTTTAAATCAACTGTGCATTTTTTTGGAGATAAATCCCAATGTGATTAGAATGACAAAGTCTCTAGTATTTTATAAATTATTTAACAAAAATTAGGCACATAGTCTGTGCCTTTGAAGGGGCTTCTGTGAGTTTATCATACATCACTTATTTCACTTCTATATTTGTGTCGTTTGTAGCAACTGCTTGCTCCTCCATCATTCTGAAGCATGATAAAATTATTCTTTAAATCCTTCTTCATCATTTAACTTTTCATGCACAAATGAAAGAGTTCATGTCAAAACAACCAGTTTTAAGAGACTTGTCAATTACCCAAGACAGTCTATACTGTCATGATGTAATCAATCATATGTTCACTTCTGTTAGTAGATTTCACCTATGTCTCAGGGATTATTTTACAACTTTTTTTTAACTTTGTTATAATGCCTAGCAGTGTTTTCCCTGTATTAGGGAATCAATGAATACATTTATTTAAACAAAGTAATTAGGTCCCAGTGTACAAGGTAAATGTGTAGAATCACAGGTGTCCTTTAAAAATAAAGCAAAACAAAACAAGGTCTTACTAAATTCTCCAGAGTTTTGTCTCAAGCTGTCAGAGTGCTGGGATTACAGGCGTGTCTCCCACACCCAGAGTGCTCATACTTGCAGGCCTGAGCTTATTCTGGCACCATATAAATGTGTTGTCTAACTGATTGCCTCTTCTTTTAATTATTTTTCAGGCTTCATTTATTTGAGTGTTTCAAAATTAGGAGAATTTTATCTGTCTGAATTGGTTAATTACTGTAAGGAGAAGGGAAGATGACACTGAAAGCATGCTTCAATTCACCATAAAAATTAAAACTTTTTATTAATGTTTCATCACTGAATAAAAGCAGTTTTTAAGGCCTATATTATTAGCCCCAAATCTTTCCTCCAGTATTGCATAGAGGCCCTACCATGTGATTCGAATTTGGTGAGAATTCCTATTTGGTGACATGTTTTAAGATTTTTTTCTCACTCAGATTTTTCAGTTTGTTGAAAAAAGTAATGATAATTTAAGTTTCAAAGCAATGTTTTTGTATATTTCAAGACAAGCAAATACAGAACTGATATTCCCTGAACAAAAGGATAATGAAAGATAACCAATGAGGGTCAAATCTGTCAAGGTCCCAGCATTTTAGTGTTGACATGGATTCTTTTGGGGAGGGAGACATCTTTATTCACTTTTTTTCTGGCATTATTTTCTCTGTGCAAACCAAGGCTTTAAATGAAGTAGCTCATTCCTTGCTGAGCTCCCAATGTGCAATAAGAGGCTGGTTAGTGTGTATGCATGGCGAAGATGATATTTTCTATAATTTCCTGGTATTGTCCTGTAGATCTTTTTGGTTCATGAAGCACATACTGAAGGTGGGAAGACTATCTTCTTTTTTTGTGATCTCACATGGCTTGCCTTCTAGGTAACTAGAGCTGCAGGTCATACAACTGATGTGCTTTTGATATGTAGAATCTGTTAAAGTTCTTCATTACCTAGTTTAAACTATTTCTTCTTTCTTCTTCATAGAGTCTCCAATACAATATGAAGCATGATTAACAAATGCAGGAAATTTTAAATCTACAATGTTTATTATAGTAAAAAATGCATGGCTATGAATCTTCCTCAAAATGACCCCCCATGCTTCCAACACACCTATCCCAGCATTCTTGCCACCATTCGAAGCCATCCTGAATGGTGAATGTCTTTAATTGCATTGCCCTGACTCTACCTTGATGTCCTGAACAGATTAAAGCTGTTTACCTGTCATGGTCATTTTGATGGAGGAGGGTCAGCAGTCACATAGTGCCAGAGCCAGTGGAGAAGGGAGATGGAGACACATGGCAGTGTTTTCACAAGCTCGCCTTTCTGTTCGATGGCATTCCAGTCATTCTGCTTGCCATCATTCCTCCTAAAGATGTGAAAGAGGACATCCAGAACTGCTTGGGAAAGTGATGAGAATGATGAGATGAGGTGCGTTTAAAAGAAGGGAGAATGTTTTGGTGGAAATTAACAGAATTGTGACTTTCACTGTAATAATTTTTAAAAAATTAAACAGTATTTTTTAATCAGGCCTTTTTTCATATTTGGAGGAAATTGAGACTGTATTTTCAGCTATCATGTGATGAGTTTTAAGATGCCATAGAGGCTGGGGATATAGCTCAATGGTATAAGCACCTGCCTGGCAAGTGCAAGGTCCTGGGGTTTGATCCCTGATACCGAAAAACAAGCAAACAAGATACCATAGAGTGAGAATTTTATCCAGTGATATTCAATGAAAAACCTTTGGGTAGAAAGCCAGAATTAAAGAGTTTTTGAAATGAAGAAAAGAAAAGGTGATAAAATAGTGTATCTTTATTTTAACTGTCATGTTAGAAAGAGCGCTGGATTCTACCTCTTTCACAGCCTTGAATGCATGATTTTACCTCCCTACAATTCAGCATGCAAGGGGAGCACAGGGTGAGTTGTAAATCCGTCTATGTCTGTCTTGCTCCAGGGTTGAGTGTTATTTGTCTAGTGCTCCTTGAGAGTAAGAAAGGTCTTTCCTCCTTCCCTATGACCCAGAGCTACTTCCCAGCTGTTGGTTGATTCCTGTCAAATTGCCAGATATGTACCCAGATTCTTACATCTGCTTTTACATTGAAAATCAGGATATGTGTGAATCCCAAAGTGGCCTCATATTCAGTGCCATATTCTCTTTTGGTCCTAGAGTTCTTGTGTCTCCATCTTTCTGGTTCAGCAGATGTTTCTGGATGGCTGCTATGCTTATGCTTGAATTGGCTGTCACAGCTGTTAAGTAAAAAGCACTGTCAGCACACTCTCTTGCCCTCCAGAGAGAATATAATTTGAATTTTATGACAATGTTCATCATTACTGATATAGGAAAGTCCCTTGCTTGTTTCTGGCCCACTTCCTCAATATCTCATATTTAAACCATGATAGGATGCTGATTTTTAAAAAATAGTATGCTTACTTTAGATTTTTAATCATTACTAAGTAGGAGACTCTGGAATTATGTAGCAAATTCTGAGTCAACAGCTAAGGATACTGTACTTATTTGCTTCTGAAATCAGAAAAAAAAAAAGCAGGGTTGGGCAGTAAATGACAAACCCAGGAAGTGAACCACGATCATAAAGTATAGTCCATGGGGCGATCCACCACCAAGCTGGCAGCATTTGTCTTCAGAGTGTTCTAGTCACTTGGGGCTTTCATATCTTTTCTGATTTTCTCTGTTTGGGAAGTGCCTGGTGCCTTAAATTCACCAGCGGCTCATTGTCCCCACTGCCTTCCTCCATCTGTGTTTCCCTCCCAATGTATAACCCAGAAGGACAGGGCTGTCTCACTAAATGTGTCCTTGTAGCCAAGTTACTTAACTTTTCTTTATTAGTTTTTTAATGTATATTTGATGTTTTAGTGTGGGTTCAGAACTTTACTAAAGTTCTTTTAACTCTTTAATGTGCATGGTTTTATAGAATCCTCTTATATTCTTTTTAAAATTTTTTTATGTTTGGAACAGTGTCTCACTACGCAGGTCAAGCTCATCCCCGTTTCAGCATCCCCAGTGCTGGGATTACAGGTATACACCACTATGCCTTGTCTCAGTAGCTGGGGCTGGCACAGCAAGTGGTTCTGGGGATCAGACTGGAATCTGCACTTACCAGGCCAGCACTTAGGCCACTGAACTGTCTAGCTGGCCCAGAATCACCTTATGTTCTGATTACAACATTCTTATGCTTTCTACCTAAGTGAACTTGGAGACAACTTTTGCCCACGGTTACAGTGACAGCCATCATGTACTGCAGTAGAGTAACTTGGAAGGCAGAGATAATTTTTGATGTTGTTGATTTTTCTTTTTGTTGTAACTCAAAAACAGGAATATGTAGTGATAAAATTCAAAACAGTTTGGGTTGATTCATGTTGAATTCTGGAAAGTGTGTGTACAGATTTTAAGGGTTCTTTCATTAAAACTAAACATGTAACCACATATTATATTTACTCTCTAGATAGTTTTTCCATTTTCTTGATGGTGATTTACTTAAAATGATAGACTGTGTAACTTGTTGATATGGACATCTTTGATTTACTAATATTCATTTAAATTTCTTCTGCATTGTTTTAGCTTGATATCTCTTTTCTTTTCACTGCTAGTTATGCCATGGTATGGATGTACCACAGCTTATTAATCTATTCACCTAGTAAAGGACATCTTGATTTCTTCCATGTTTGGTCAATTATGAGTAAAGTTACCATATCTATGTGCAAACTTTGTGTGTACATAACTTTTGGATACTTGCTAAGGAGATCAATTGCTGGATAATATAACAAGGGTAAGTTTATTTTTGCAAGATATTTCCAAACAGTCTCCCAAAGCAAAAGTACCATTTTGATTACCAGCTAGCAGTGAATAAGACTTCCCACTGGCCTGATCCTTGTCAAGATTTGGAGCTGTCAAAGTTTTGGATTTTTGCCATTCTCACAGATGTGTGGTAGCACCTCAGAGGTGCTTCAATTTGCAATTCTTTGATGAGGTATCATATTGGGCATCTTTTCATATGCTTATTTTCTACTTGTATATCTTCATTTAGTAGTTAAAATATGTGTATTTAAAATGTAGCCTATGTAATGTTTTGATATGCATATCCGTAGTAAAATCAGGGGGCCTGCCCCTTAGCTCAGCTCTTTAAGTGGCTGCTTCAACAAAGCAGTCAGGCTCAGGTTGCTGTGGTTCGATCCCCACAACTCAAGCCAGCCAAACCTGCCCTGAAGGCATTTGGAGAAAAAGAAAAAAAAAAAAAAACCTTCGGGGCTGGGGATTTGGCTCAGCGTTAGAATGCTTGCCTGGCAAGCTAGAAGCCCTGGGTTCGGTCCTCAGCACCAAAAAGAAAAAATTCAACCTCCACTAAAAAACAATTCAATCAAAAAAATACAGTAAAATCAAAAAAGACCAAAAATAAACAAGGCAACTGCATAGTAAGGTGAGCAAGTTAATGAATATACCCATCCCTCACACAGTGATTATTTTTGTCTATGTGGAGATAAAACTTGAAATGTACTCTTTTAGGAAATTTCCAGTAATTCATAAAGTGTATTAACTACAGTCATGCTGTAAATGACATCCATAAACTTATTCACTATGTATAATTGTAAATTTGAACCTTTTACCAATATCTCCCAAGTCCTCCCCCAGCTGTTTCCAAATAATGACCCCCTTTCCTCCTCTACATGTGCATCTTCTTGAGATTCCACAAATATGTAAGATAATGTGGCATTTCTTTTTTCTGTATTTGGCTTACTTCACTTGGCACAATGTCCTATCTAATCTATATGATTGCCAGTGGAAACAACTTATTTTTTAAGGCTTAATAATATTCCATTGCATGGTTTCCAAGGACTCAGGGAAAAGGAAAAATTAATGGGGGTACACAAAGTATCCTTCAGGCAGCAAAACTATTCTGCACCGTGTTATGCTAGTGGACTTGTTTCAGCATACCTTTGTTGAAACTATTAACATGCACAGCACCGAGAAGGAATCCTAATGTAAACTATGGAACTTGGGAAATGGTGACTATCAGTGTAAGGTTATCAGGCATGACAAATTATCAGGCTTCTCTATTGTGGGCCGTGGACGGTGGGGAGGTTCCATCTGTCAGAAATGAGGATTTATGGGACTTCTTTGTACTTTCTATTCAATTTTGCTGTGAATTCATAATTCCTTTTAAAATATTTTCAAGACCATATAAGTGTGGATTTAGTCCCGGTGACTATCAAGAGCTCAATCAGAAGGCAGGGACTAGATTAAAGTAAACGGATTTGATTTAATACAAGTTTTAATCTCCAGTACTCCTGAATTAGATTTAGGGAAGGGATGAAAACAGCATTAGTTTGGCACCTGAAAGCCAGTCACTTCCAGTTCATTTCCACTTAATTCTAACGAAACCCTGGGAGGTAAGGATAATTCTGTTTCAGGTAAAAATATTAGATTCAGAGGAGTTAGATTTGCTAATTCCACAAGATAGAGATAGAGGGAGAAGACTGCAAAGCTGCCTTCCTCTTTTTATGCCTAATGGCCTCCATATGCCTCATTTAGGTATATGAGAAATAATGACAAGATGGCAGCAGGCATCGGTGGTTGGTAGCAATCCAGTTCAGGGAGTAAAGATTACATTCAGCTCCCTGGTCCAATTCTGGAAGGCAAAAAATAGAAGAATGTCTTTCAAACCCACATGCTCAGTGGCAGGCTAAGTGCCACTGCACCCTCCAGGAAGGCAGGCATGCAAGGAAGGCATCTGCTCCTCCCAACCTCGTCACCGGCTCTTTTCAGCACTGGAGGGTGAACCTCTCCAATACTCATGTGTGGGAGAAAGACATGACTGCACCCAGAGCACCCTTCGGGCCCACGTCTGCAGGTCTCTATTTCTTCTCAGTCAGCACCCCTTCCAGCATCTTCCTGGAGACTGGCTGGCAGCTATCTGCTTCAGGGTATTGGAAGGAATGAGGGAGTCCACTCCAGTCACACCCATGAGCCTCAGCCTTCGGTCCGCTTCAGTAGTAACCAGACTGACATTCTGACTCTCTATTTACCCACATCTCAATTCATTCCAAAGTATAATATGAGTATGATCTTATTAACTGAGCCCTGGGATACCGCAAACATGGTCAGAGGAAGTCTGTATGATCAGTGTAGTAAAACGTATGTGTATCAGGATAATGGTCCATTAATTATAGAATCGTAACCGTTTGCATTTCTTTACTTAGGGGAAAGGTGAGAAAACTCACTGGCAGCATATGTTAAGTAAACAGAATGGCCAATATGCTTGCAGGGTTATTGGCTTATAGAAGGGAAGAGATGTTCAGGTAACTTGCTGTATTTTGCCTGGGCAGTGCTAAACCCATTGAGCCCATTTTAATGACGATTCCCTACAGAGCTGTATTTGTGATGTTTCATTATTCTGCATTCCATTTTGGTCCCAGTCAGCAGCTGTCTGACAAATTTGGTTTTCTGTTCTGTGCAATTTGGGAGAAAAGCATGTAAGTACTAAATTCTTTACATGAGTGATGCTAGTTAGACTTTCATTGGGGTTTATAGCGTGATTTCTTCCTCCCTCATCTATATATTCTGAAGATCTGCATCTTCCTTGGCAGAAATCTGAATCTGTTGAATTTTCCTGAGGACTCCTTTACCTGATACTGAGTCTGTCAAGTCTGTCATGTTTAGAATGCCCATCAGGCCACTTCTGTGAGTGTCAGGACAGGGCACTTTGCCTGGTCAAGGACACACATAGGGCTCTGTTATGTGAAGGGTCCTGCCACTCTCTTTGCATATTTTTATTCAAGTTTAGGTATGATGTCTACTGCTCAGGCACCCTCAGGATAAGAGTATTTATTCAATCTTTTTTATGGCTTCAATTCAACTAAATCATGGTATAATTGAACATGGCTTTGAGACTTGCTTGCTAACTCTAAATTTATTAAAAATCAGATCTTTGTTTAAAGTTAAATAACTGCAGAAGCAATACCATTGCACTGCTAAAAGGTACCAGTGTTTAACCATTTGCAAAGCAAAAAAATTTAGAAGTCATTTTGATTTCCCTTTTTTTTTTTTTTTTGCAGAACCAGGGATTGAACTCAGGCCCTTGTGCTTGCCAGGCAAGCACTTATCCACTGAGCCATCTCCCGGCATGATTTTCCTTATTATCTTATAGCCAGATGGTCAAATCTGTTTGGCTTTACTTTCAAAATGCATCCTGTATCTGAATGCTTTAGACACTGCTGTCACTCCATGAAAGTTCAAGCCACGATGGTCTCTTGCGTGTCTAGATTACTACACAAGGCTCTGGGATGATGTCCCTGACATTCCTACCCCTCTCGCTCTTGATTCAGGCTGTTTTTCCCTGAGCGTCCAGAATTATCTTTTTAAAATGCCTATCAGACCCCATCACTGCCCCTCTTCTACCCTCCATCTTTGTCAGAGCCCACAGGGACTTCCATGATCTGGCCTTTGGCTACCTCCGTGACCTTGTCTCTTTCGCTCTCCCCCATTCTCATCTGTTCTGGTTGCACTGTTTCTCAAACAGGCCAACAACCCTCTTATTTCAGGGCCTTTGAATTTTCTCTGCCCCCTGCTTGAAGCATGTGTAACAAGAAATGTTTATTGTGTTCCTGCTATGCAGTAGGGCCTGGAGCTTTCAACATTGTGAAGTTTATATGCCTAAGACCCTCATCCTACACGAAGGAAGGGGGCACACAGTTGTATAATAATGCCAAGGCAAACCTATGGCACATGTGCTCCACATGGCTATTTGTTATCACTGAAAGCTCTAAAAGGTTCACCATCACTGGTATAAGGTGTGCTCTTTTAGGGAGAGTATTTGGAGAAGACCTAAAAAAGTGATTCCTCGGAGAAGGCCTGGGGAGAGGAGGCCATCATGGCTTCTTAGGAAAAGCATATTCCGAACAAGTACAAGGGTCTGGATGTACAAGTGTGCCTGCTGATGTAAGGAAAATAAAAAAAGCCTGTGTACCTAGAATATGATAAACAAGGAGAGAAGGGGGAAGAGGTGAGCAAGGCCCAGATCTTAAAGGCATGGAGACCATTAAGCATTTTAACTTTTTTTTTTTTTTTTTTAAAGCATTTTAACTTTTCAGCTGCATCACAAAGAAAGCCATTGGAGGGTTTTGACTATTGAAGTGACATCACCCGATAGGATTAAACACTTTTAGAGAAGTACTCTTCCTGTCGTTTTGAGACAGACTGTGTTAGAGTGAGGATGGAAGCAGGAAGCCTAGTGAGGAGTCTACTGTTGTCGTCCAGATGGGAGGGATAGGGATGTGGGCCCATAGGATCCAGGCTGTGTTTCAGAAGAAGAGCTGGACTTCACAGGGCTGAAAGATCAGGCTAAGGGGGGGAGGGAAAGAGGGGAAGTGGAAATGATTCTCTGAAGTTGCACCCTGAGTAATGGAACACACGATTCCATTTACTATAAAGAACCTAGCGGTGCAAAGCACATCTATTACTTTATTCATGGATTTAACGGGCTAGAAACTCAAATAAGGCGCAGTAGGGATTTCCAGTGCATACATTTGACTCCATGGTGGGAAATGGAATTATCTGAAAGTGTCTTCATCACTTGCCTGGTGGTTGATGTAGCTTTTGGTTAGGATTTCAGCTGAGTTGTCAGCCAGACCTCCTCTCCATGGCTTTCCAGGTGGTCTTTCTACATGGGCCAGCTTGGACTTCTACACTGTAGAGCAGCTAAGTTCCAAGAGTGAGTGACCCAAAAGAGCCAAATGGAATTATATTTTCATGACCCAGACTTGACATAGCAAAAGCATCTCAGTCACACACTGTTGGATGGAGCAGTCCCAAAGCCTACTCGGATTCAGAAGAGAGGGGCATATACACCACCGCCTATTGGGAGATATGTCAAGGTCACTTTGCAAGAAGAACATGCAAGATTGTGGGAGCCTCTGTGGGACACACAGTCTGCTAGACTGGGAAGGCCGTGGGTGTAGCAGGTGTACAGGGGCGTGCAAAATTAAGAATTGAATTTTGAAGTTTTTTTATTTATGATATTTATTGTATAACTAAGTGCAGATGTCAGGTTTGCAGTAGTGAATTTAGAAAGCGATCTGTGCTTCCAGTACACTTGGAATTGTCAGAAGACTTAAATCCACAGCTCTGGATGAACAAGAGTGAGTTTAGAAAGAAGGGAAGGAGCATGGGAGGAACCATCAAGCATTTTATTTATTTTGTTTTAATTTTTTAAAATTTATGTATTTATTTATTTGGTACACAGTCTTGCTACACAGCTCAGACATGTAGTTATCTTTCTGTCTCTGCCTCCCCAGTGCTGGGATTGCAGGAGTTCACCACTATACCTGGTTTCAGGGCCGTCACTGCATGTAGTACCAGGGATCGAACCCAGGTCCCTGCACTTGCCAGACAGGTGCTTAGACTGCTGAGCTATCTCCCTGGGCCAATCAAGCATGTTAATGTTTAGTGCCAGAAAGATGAAAAAGAATCAGCTAGAACAATGGAGAACAGTCACAGTATAGTGAGTGATGTTCTAGGAACCAAAGCAGGGAGAGAGTTCTAGAAGATTCCTTGAATCAAGTCCTGCTGAAGGACGTGAACACATAAGTAACTCTGGCATTATGATGATCACTTTTAAAAAGTTAAATCATTTATTTATTTATTTGTTTGTTTATTTATTTATTTATTTATTTATTTGGTACAGGATCTCTCTAAGAAGCTCAGACTTGTGGTGATCCTCCTGTCTCAGCCTCTCAGCACTGGGATTACAGGCATGTGCCACCACACCTGGTCTCGGGGCTGGCATGGCACACCTGGAGTTCTGGGGCCAGCATGGCATGTGGTACCAGGGATCAAACCCAAGTGCTTGCACTTGTCAGGCAGGCGCTTAGACCGCAAAGCTATCTCCCCAGGCCCTAATGATCACTTTTGATCCTGAAAACATAGTTGCGATAGCGTTGGAGCTCAAAACTAGTTTGATAGGAGTTCTAGAACAAGTAGAAGGAAAAGACTTTCCATGTGGACACATGTGTAAAAGAATTTGATTATAGCAGAAAGGATGTGAATGAAATGGTTTTCAAAAGATGAAGGTCAAATGAAGCTTTTATTTATTTTTGGGGCTGGAAGATTTTAGGGCATATTGGTATGTCATTGGAGAAAATGCCAACTGTGGAATAATGATAGAAAGGTTGTTTTCCACAGCAAAGCACCAGAGCAGGCAGGAGGGATGGGAATACATTGTGAAAAATCCTTGCCTGGCTTTCTTCCATATCACCCAGATGTGTGTTCAGATCCTGGCTCAGGGGAACCTTTTGGAGCTACTTGGAGCCAACCTCCTACCCTTTTCTCTTTATCTGTTTTATTGTTCTTCCTGCCACATGCTCATTTATTTCCTACTTAACACACACACCAGAATGTTAGCTTCATATGGAGAAGGAGCTTGCCTGTCTTGTTCCTTGTTCCTATCATCTAAAGCCAGGCGCTGAAAGCCCCATTTACAAGAGGGGCTCAAGTGAGTGACTCACTGTGGAATGGATGGAAGTGTGTATTTCTATAGTAATCTTTTTTTTTTTTTTTTTGCTGCACAGTTGTTGTAGTTTGGATCTTAAATGTGCCCCAGAGCCAGGTGCCAAATACTTGATCACAAGTCTTGGGCTGTTTGGAGGTGGCAAAACTTTTAGGAGGTGGGGCATCGTGGAGTCAGGTCACTGAGCTGTAGGACCCTGGCCTCTTCCTCTCTTCCTGTGCTTCCTGCCCCCTAGGCGGTGAGCAGCTTTGCTCCACCACATGCACCACACCATGAAATTCTGCAGTTGTCACGAACTCAAGGGGACATGTCAGGTGGTCACAAGTAGAAATTTCCGAGACCATGAGCCAGAGTCAACGTTGCTTCCGTTTTCTGTCTCTTCTAAAGGATTTTGTCCTACAGTAGAAAGCTGACTAGTGCAGTGCCCTTCAAAATTATTTGACAAATGTAAGAAATTCAAATGTGATGGTGGCTATCATATTTTAGTCAGGTCATGACTTGAAGAATCCCGGAGACTAGAGGAAGACTTAATGTGAAAATCATTTGGGATATTTTCTACTAGTAGTTCTGAGTTCATCCTTAGCAACTTGATTGCTACTGAAAATAGATTCTCATTTAACTGACTCCCAGTATAAAAACCTGCTATAAATCAGTTGTGTGTGCTCCCTCCCACCGCCACTGTTGACACTGGATAGCAGTTTGGTTACTCAGAAAAGAGGACTAGAAATTAAGAAATTAAAGCAACAAGAAGAGTAGCGAGGTGCTTGCTAAATTTCCCATCCACATAGTAACGTGTCATACCTCTTAGGAAAATACGGGTAATATCATGTTGGGGTGGGCGTGTTGGCATAGGATTATGGAACACAATGAGTTAGGATTTAGGAAGCTGTATAGAATTCTCAGATGAAAGACCTTGTAAGTTTGCAGTAACATTATCATGGTAACTACGGCAATGAAGACATTCATTGTACTTTCTGTTTCTTATTGATTTGTCCTGTCAGATAATATTATCTTTTATTACACATTATTCTTTCCTTTTCTTGTGTTAGAGTCAAAAAGTAATTGTATAACAGAAAAAGAATACTATTGTGGGTGGACTTGCATGCCATATATTCTAAGTTTCTTTTATTAGATGAGCACTCCAAATTCAACTATTGACTTACAAAGCTGTGTTATTTTTCATTGTGTTATATTTTTGGATTTCAGGGTTATGGAGAAATGCCTGATTAAAAGAATGCCTGCAAGCGAATTCCCAACATGCCCTTTGGCAGCCTTTGCCTTTCGCTTCGAGGTGGGAGCAGGTGGTGTCATTTAGAATTAAATGCATCATGTCTCAGTTGGCAGGAAAGCAGCACTTGGTGATGAAATATCCCTGCAATGAATCTCATTAATTGTCCCTCAATTTGTGGGAACTTTATTTATATTTGCATACTGGAATGCAAGTACAATGCGGTGTCATACATTTAGATGGTAGCCAGTGTTAAGTTGAGCTGTACACAGTAAAGGACCTTTGGTAGAACATTATGAAAGGCTGGTGTGTGTCAATCCATCTTTTTCAGTGGGCCCGCCAAGGAGTCATGTTGAATTTCTTCCATTTTCCAGTAAAATGGTAGCAGTTTCACACAGTCACAGCCTAGATTAAGTCCATACTATCTTTAGGCTTTTTTCTCTGTGTAAAGATAGAACAGATCCTATTTGAACTTCAGATCCTATTTGAACTTCATGTGTTTGCAGATGCTTCATATGCACCTGCAAATTACAATGTTTTGATAGCACTGAAATGCCTTTAAATGTCGAAGAGCAATTGAAAACCCTATCTAGGATTTTTCAATGACCGTGTATTGTTTCATAGTTTATTAAAAATAACTCTAGGACCATTAGACTAATGCAATTATTTCTCTTTTATGAAGATGTTCCATGGAATGTTTGAGAAAATAGGAGACACTGTTATTAGTTTTAAAAGATTATTACTATTTATTATTATTATTTTTATTTTTAGAGGAGCGTCTACAGGGTCTCATTACCAGATGAGACCTATAGTGATGCTCCTATTTACAGCCTTCCAAGAGCTGGGACTACAGGTGTGCGCCACCATGCCCAGTCTCAATTGCCATCTCAGCGAACCCTGAGGTGGGGACAGCACGGCAGGCCCAGGGATTGAACCCCCGGCCCCTGCGCCTGCTTGCAGGTACCTTAATCCACTGAGCTATTTGGCCGTCCCTAAAAGATTAATTTTTACATGAGGTGCAAAAACTATGGTGATTTAGTAAGGGTTCTTTTTCTGAGCTTAGCATTTTCATTTTTTATTGTACCTTCTATATGCCAAGTTTATGGCTGACTCATGGAAGATTAGAAAAATCCACTATTAGTCCACTTTTTGTGGCTAATAACTGGGTAGCACTTACTGGGTGATTTTATAAGAAAGAAATTTATGTATTTGGGCTCATAGTTTTGGAAATTCAAGGTGGTGGAGCCTTCTCTCAGAATGGTCTTCCTGCTGGCTGTCCCAGGGTGGTGGCAAGTAGAACATGGTGAGAAACAAAGGGCATACATCTAGAGGTGTCACTTTTGTCCCCTCATCTTTTTCCTACAAAGTCACCAGGATTCTATCATAGGGCTTCACCCTGATGACCTTATTACTCCTGGTCATCTCCCAAGGGTTCATTGGTAAATGCCAGGAAGTTTCTGACCTCTTAATTCTTTATATTAGGCATAAATTTCAACACAGATGCCTTTGTGGCTACACAAACCATATCTGAACCATAGAAGACACTTTAGTTAGCTTCTCTCAAGGAACCTTGAAGTTGCTTTAAAAAGACTAGATTCAAACTATGATAAAAGAGAGAGAAATAAATATTACTATTCAATTTACAAGTTATGTGGAATCAAAAAGTGTTACAGAGGCCAGCAAGATAGCTCAGCAGACTAAAGTGACTGCTTAGGCAAGCTTAGGCAAGTGTAGGGACCAGGTTTGATCCCAGGCACCACATGATATGCCAGCCCTGCCCCCAGGACCAACTGAGTTAGCCAGAGTGCAGGCATGGTGGCACACACCTGTAATCCCAGCACTGGGGAGGCTGAAAGCAGGAGGATACCACAAGTCCAAACTGAATAGTGAGACCCTGCAGCAACCAAATACATTAAAAACAACAAAAGTGTTACTAAGTATCTCAAATTTTATTGTAGCATTTTCCATTTTAAATTTTCAACATAAAATAATTATATAATCCAGTTAGCATATAAATATGGGCATAATAAAGTCTATTTGGTTTATAATATTTTATATTGATAAATGCCACTGATGGCAAGGTGTTGTACTGTCGCTTACTGTAATAGAAGATGGAAAAACATTGGTCTAATCTTTGCTTCACTCTTTCCTTGATGTATAGCCTTAAAGGAGTCACTTATTTTCTGTCTACTTCACCAATATTAAATGGGAAAGCACCAAAAAATTAAGTATGTCAGTGGCCATTTTTACTGTTGGAATTGGTAGTACTAATCTGAAACTGATCCCTGAGACTCTACTGCCACAGAGACCCCAATTCTAAGTCCCCTGCACCATTTCTGACCCCAGCCCTTCTGATGCTGAGCCTCCACAAACAGAATTAGAAAGTTTATAAAAAGGTGGATCATTTAAAATTAAATACTACTCAAATGTGATGAATAATGAAAAATTACATCTATGAAAATTTTTTTAAAGATGGGAATGTTTGCTTTAATAATTTTTTTTGGCCTGCAACTCTCATTTAACTTTTTTTTAAGCCAATAGCTTTTTGCACAATGGACCACAAATATAATTAAACATTATGACTTCTACCACCCTGTTCTTCTACCACTTTAATAGCAAAATTTACTTGTCATCTCTGAGTGTCTAAAAGGATTCTCCTGAAATTAGTGATAAATTAAAATGTTTCCTATTTCTAATTGAACATAATTTCTGAAACATGCTTTGGAAAATGTTATTAAATGTTTTAGCCTCTTATTAAAAAATCATTAAAACTGTTACAGTTTGAATGCGTCTCAAGTGCTACAGTATTAAGAGAAAAAACCAAAGTAGCTGAAAGGGTCAGTGTCTAGGGATTACTGGCCAACACAGAGATGGAGATCTCTGTGAAGACCCCGAGGGGAAAGTCCATCAGCATTGAAACTAAGCCCAGTGGCACCATCTAGAATGTGAAAGTCAAATCCAAGACAAGGTGTGTCCTTCCTGACCAGCAGCAGCTAACATCTGAGGTATAGGTAGTTGGAGGAAGATAGTTGGAGGACAGTCACTGTCGCTTTAAGACTATAGTGTCCAAGGAGTCCACCTTGAACTTCCTGCTTCACCTGCAAGGTGGCATCATGCACAGCGTCAACCCTCAGAAAACAGCTCAGCAAGATGATCTGTCACCAGTGTGCTTGCTTGTGTCCAGCTGGTTCTGTCAACCACCCCAAGAGAAAGCTCAGCCACACCAACACTGTCCACCCAGGAAGGCCAAATAAGACCCCTTTGAAATATAGATTTCTTTTCACTGGCTAGAACAAACAAAAAAAGCGGGATCGGTAAAAAATAATATCATGAAGCTATATGTTCATGAATCAACTAATGCCATTATTATGAGAGTGAATTAATTATCTTGAGAGTGTGTTCATTATAAAAGAGTGAGTTTGGGATCCCTCTCTTCTATTCTCTCCCCATGTCTGCTTTTCCATGAAGTAAGAAGGTCCTTACCAGATGTAGGCTTCTTGGCTTTGAATTTTGCATCCTCCAGAACCATGAACCAATACATTTCTGATCCTTATAAATTACCCAATCTGTGCTATTCTGTGATGACTATACCAAAAGAAACAAGGGAATGACTTTATCTAAAGTAGATTCATAGGGCCAGGGAGATAGTTCAGTAGAATAAGTGCTTCCCTGTCAAGCACAAGGGCCTGAGCTCAATCTTCAGTTCCATTAAAAAAAAAGTATTTATAATTTTAAAACCTACATCCATGGTTGTGAGCTGTGTAGATTATGGCTGCCATGTCGGACAATATGGCTTTAGAGTACTGGTTCTTACCCCAGTGGCACAGGAGTTCCCTAAGCAGAGATTGAAAGTCTGGCTGACCAGATTCACCCTTGATAGTTACGTCAGGGTCCCTGAGACTTTGGCTAAACACTAGGACTTTTAAGAAATCTCTCCAAGTAATGTAAGTATGAAGCCATGTATAAGGAATGTTGAGTGGTGGAGATGCCTTGTGGAGGGGTTATCTCTTACAGAACAATGGTAATGTTTTATAAAGAGTTTTAAACAGAGATAAGGTATAATCAGATTTACATTTTTAAAAGATCATGCTGGTGAAAGCACAGAAAACAGATTAGAGAGAAATAAAGTAGATGTAAGCGTTGGTAGGTCCTTCTAGTGGTTTGGGCTGTAGTCCAGTTGAGAGAGAATACCTCAGCACAGAAGGAGGTGCCATCAAGGGTTACTTAGTGGGCTGGCGAGATAGCTCAGTGATCTAAGTCCCGGCTTAGGCAAGCACAGCCACAGCAGCCACACCCCCAGGCGGGCTGAGGCAGTGACTGAGTCTGGGGGTGGTACTGCATGCCTATCATCCCAGCACTGGGGAGGCCGAAAGCAGGAGGATCACTATGAATCTGAGCTGTGTAGTGAGACCCTGAGCCAAATACATTTTTTTTAAAAAAAGTTATTTAGAATGTCTCTGCCTACTGAACCTTACATTTTGTTTGTAAATTGTACAGTCTACAGATTTTGTATTTAATAAACTGTTTAAAATTGTTTAGAAGAGGAACATTTTTCATTACAGATTGCATGTGAAGGGGGAGGTGAAAAGGAGGTGCTGCTAGGTGTGTTGGAAGATACTACAGTAGGATGCAAAATCCACATGACTTTTAGAAGGTAAAATATTTTCATGGAAAACATTTTGCCTCTGTGCATCCAGTTTCCAGATACATAAAAAGGTCAATGAGATCTTTGCCTTACTGAAGAGGGCTAGAGAGGTTTTGCTGGCAAGTCTTCAATCCACCGCATGTATTTTTGAAGGAGTTTGGGAATTGTACCACTGAACAAGGAAAATGTTACTTAATTCTTGTTACCTGGAAGGCAAGTCACTGGAGGGAAAGGCAGTTGGGAGAATCATTCTTTTGTTGTTGGGTATGTGACTCACTGAAGTCCTTCTGAAGAAAATACTTATTTCTTCCAGAAAAGACAGAATTAGTAGCAGAATTTAAATTTTAAATAGCTGTGATGAGCTTAGTGGTATGCTACTCTAATAGCACTTTTTAATGGAGAGACCGAGGCTCTTGGGGAGCTAGGAACTGTGCTCGGGGCCACATGTTCTCATTTTTGTACACAACAGTGAACTTAGGGGACTGTGTGCTGGCTGGATTTCTTCTCTATGAATCTCTGGCTCCTCAGAGAGCTTGCTTCTCTGTGTTGCCATGCATTTCTGCCTTTAAGAAAATGCATATTCATCCTCATCTTGAGTTGAAAATATAATTTGAAACAGGCTTTTAGAACTATTTGATTTGAATTTTGTATGGTGGCCTGATAGGATGTGAAAACCCTTTGTGCCTATGTGTATTTCATTGACTAAGAATGTCTGTCTAAAACAGTGGTAGTTTTTAATGTATTTGTTCTACTCTTGAATTTCCTTCATGAAGGTTTTAAAAGCTTCATATTTAAACATGTGAGCGTTCAGATCACTGATGTGACTTAGTCATGTTGTAATAAAACATCTGATCAAAGTAAAAGACAGATTACTTAAATTGTGATTTAAGCATCATTTGGATGACTTTACACGAAAGTTATTTTTTCTGCCATATTTCATCATTGTAGTTGAGGATGACTGTAGCTACATGACAAAGGTATTATAAATTTAATGAAAGATACTGTTAGTAGGCCTTCATCTCTAGCAAAAAGTTATATGATGCCAGGCTGGGGAGATAGCTTGGTGGTCTAAGCCCCTGCCTGGCAAGTGCCACGACCTGGGTTTGATCCCAGATACCACATGCTGTGCCACCATGCTAGCCACCAGAATCGAGCATGGTGGCACATGCTGGCAATCCTAGGGCTGGGGATTGAGACAGGAGGATCACTATAAGTCTGAGCTGCATAGCAAGAACCCATACCAAATAAAAATAAAAAGGTTAAATGATGAAAAAGTCACAAACTGCAGCTCCTTCGTATATCGGGCTGTCCTGTTGTCTAAGTTCTCCAAATACTGATTTTAAGCAAAGTAGACCCAGATAGTGAACTAGGAACCTGTCACCATACCCACCTCCTAGCTTTTCGGTGTCTGCTCCAGCTTCAGTGTACTTCAGAGCTCTCATCCCTAGACCGGATCCTCCCAGGTGGAAAAAGTCACGGTGGTCCCTTCCGTGTAGCTCGATCATCATCTCAGCCTGCACATTGAAGGGTTTTTTTTGGTTTTTGCACATTGAAGTTTACTGGTATCTGCTCTGGCTTCAGGGCTGTGGGCCTTTCTCAAGCTTCGTTTTTAGAACCTTTTCTGATCTTTCTAAAATTTCTATCCCTTGAACTTCTTTATTGTTAATCAAGTGAAGCAATAATCCCCATATTCTTGAAATTTTTCTTACGTTCCCTGTCTAAGTGAAATGATAGTTTTATTCTAGCTGAGGATTTCGTTGAAATGTTAAGCAAAGAATCTGGTTCCCTAAGACAATTCCTATATAAACACCTAGCTGCATGCCCAGCACACAGTGAATGTCTGTTGCAAGTTACGTAGACTTTGGGTGTATGCACCATTAACAGAGCCTCCTTGGAGGTATGTATCTCTGTCTTCCTAACCTGGGGGAGAAAGCATCATGGCAGGTGCTCAGAGCGCTGACTCCGGAGAGACTGAATTGATCTTCAGAAGGGTCTCATCTCTTGCACCCACAGCCAGCTTTTACAAAAGCTAATATAGGAGCTAATTTCTTGCTTCATATTCAAAAGAGAGGACTTTAAATTAATTGAACACAGTGATCCTTTTTCTTTATTGGAAAAGAGAATTTGACTTCTATTGCCTATTAATTTTTCAAAGAAGTTTAAGGGCTATATAGTGTATCACCTAGGTACATAATTATAATGAAACTTTATATGTACTTTTTGTTATTAAAATAGGTATAATTAGGTAGGCTGACTTTCTTTATAATTATGTCTTTAAAGTTTTATTTCAGGCACAGGCTATTGTTAATATTTTATATGAATCTGTTTTATTTTGGATGAAGATTTTTGACAATTCATAACATGTTGTCAGATAAGTTCCATTTATATCCTGCCTAAATTATATTTTAATGTAGGAAAATGACTGTTTCAGTCCATCCTGGGAATATGTTCTCTGTATAGGCTTTTTGGAGTGAAATATAAAATATCTTTATCTTAGATATAATAAACTAAGCCAACTTTGAATAGATATTTTATTTTATTGACAAATAGTAATGCTATAATAGCAAACTAGAAGGTAGGGTTTTTTAATATTCTGGAATTAAAAAATTATAGTTTTCATTTAAAGGGGGAAAGCAGTGAACTTTATTCACCTTAAAATTTGCTTGAAAAAATTCAAAGATGCAGAATTTACATTTGCTGTTTGTAAAATGAAATGCATTACACACATGCTGAGAAGTTTTACTAAGTACAGTGAATGTAGGTATTGTTTATTAATGGAGGAAAAATAGGAACACATTTCTTCAACTGCCAATGCAATAAATAGACAGTTTTTATAAGATCAACTGAATTACTGTGGAATTATACATTTAGCTTTGCCCCATGTTAATATATGCATAAAAGTCTTTCAGTGATCTGGGAATCTCATAAAATCATCAATAATTGCATTTAAACTTTTCTAGGTTAGGGGCCAGGGAGATGGCTCAGTGGAATAAGTGCTTCCCTGGAAAGTGCAAGGGCCTGAGTTCAATCCCCAGTTCCACCAAAAAAAAAATAAAAAAGAAAGAAAGAAAGAAAACTTGTAGGTTAGCAAACGATACACAACTATGGAATCTTTTAACATCCTCTCTTTCTCCTTAAAGGACTCCTGTCAAATCTTAACTAGTCCCCTCATGAAAGGCCTGTAATGGTAATCAGCTAGCCCACAGCAGAGCTGCTGTTCTCTCATGTAGACTCTCAGCTCAGGGAATTTTAAGTGAGCAGACAGGAAGCAGGGAGCCTCAGGTAACAGGCACACAGTAACTTTACCCCTGCACTGTGAGGAGTGCAGGGGTTGGCCACAGCACCGTCCTTCACCACATGACTGGTCTGCTTTCGAGTTTGGGAAAGTCAGCCTCTCCTTTACAGATACTTTGGAAAGTAAGATTAGAGGATTTTTAATCAGTTCATTCCTTCCCGGGTAATGACTCCTCGTAAGAGTAGGAAACGAGGTGTTTAGTTGGCAACATGGGGAGGAAGGAGAGGAGGACTGGGCTTAATGGAGTCACCAGATCCTACCCTGAAACTGGGAAATTAGAGGGGGGAGGAGCCAGAAAACAATCAGTGGGAATCAGAATATGCTCTTGCTTTGTATGCAATTTATGCTAGCAAAGAAGTTAGGAAAAATGTTTTGCTTAAACAATATTTATCTATGGTGAATTCTCAATTCTGTTTTTAGGACCAGTGGAGACCATAGTGTTGGCTTTACTTTTTTTTTTTCTTACCATCAAACCCTTTTTCCTTCTAGTGTATGGAAAAACAATCCAGAGATGCAACTTCTAATTCAATTACAGAAGTTGAACTGTACACTTAATTCCCTGAATACCAATGAGAATCAGTCTTGCTTTTGAAGCTTTGGTGCAGGTCCTCAAATTATAATGAAGTAAAAAAGGAACAAGAAGATCTTAGCATTTTCTCAAGAGATTATTACCTAGACCAGCCACATAAATAACTCATGTGTCAGAGATGATTTTAGAGACAGTATAAAAGGTAGAAAAAGAAAATGTTCTTATTTAATTAGCATTAGAAGATATATTAAAGAGTGACAGTACTCATGCTGAAAAGCTGGTTGGTAGGAAATGGTAATTCTGTGCATTTCTTTTAGAGTTAATCTGTGATTTAAGAAAATAAACTTAAAAGTCCAAATTTCCTGCTGTGCTAGATGGTTCCATGGTAAATTTTGCACCTTTGCTTCCCTTATCATGAAAAGAGCAGTGCTAATTATTATTGTCACCATGACCCCTGGATGGCTAAGGAGGATTTTGTCAAGCACGAAATTTCAATACTTTAGATCCCTTGAGTAAAATTTAATAAATATATGGGAGAAAATTCTATGGTGTACAATGGCCTAAGAGGTGATAATGCACTTCTCAAACATATTTCCTTTGCTCATAAAAGTTGGAAAGTACTAGCTAAGCCATCTGGCCATTCCTAGAAGTGCTGCATGATCACTGCAGATTGTTTTGCTGTATAGTATGCTTCAGATGTAAGAACTAGTTCCATGAATCAGAATTACCTTACCTCCCCTGCCATAGCTCATTCGGAGGCATGCGCTGCTCAGAGACTGAGCTCTCCCTGCTCAAATTTAGTATGAACAGTCCTGGATGACCACTTGGTGTCTGTTATCTCCACTTGACGTATTTTGAGTAACTTACTGTGTCTTTCAGCTATTAGATAAATTGAAATAAAAAGATAAGTTTTTATAATTATTGCATAAAAATAATAGCTCAATCTTATTTACAGCAACAACTGTAAGCATAACTAGTAGAATTTTTTCCCTTTATTTATTACTTTTGTAAGAAAACTGATACAAATGAGATAACATGAATCTCAGAGCCAGTATGTGCTAGAGCTGGCTAATCCTGCCTTGTGTGAACTGCTTAGGCAATTTTCAGGAGTTGTTTGAGTGGTTGTTAAAACACAGCCCTTATTACATTATTAAGTGTTAAATTTTATACATTTAGAAATAAATTATAATTAAATGTAAACAGGGATTCCTCAAGGTATCTGCTTTACTTGGCAGTTCTACGGGGCAGATGTGACAGTGTGCTACACAACATGTCTTTCCAACGAAGTCACACTGGTACTTAAAATGGAAAGGGTGGGGAAACCCACAGAATTAGGCAAATACCACAGATCTATCTCACCTACCCTGGTGAGAACCAGCTGTTAAACATTTATCAAGCACCATTTCTTATAGCTAAATGTCCTTGAGCGTTGTCACAGCACTTTGGAGTGTCCCATATGGTAGTTCTTAGGTTTCTATATGCTTTCCTCCACTGGACTTATTTAAAAATGTTTTCTGTGGCCCCACCACTGGATTTTTCAATAAGGTTCTTTCTTAAAATAATTAAATGTGGATATTGGAGAATCAGTGACCTTGAGCTTTTGAAAATATATGAGACACAACAATTTTTGCTTTCTCCTATTAGTTTTTACATTGGAAGGGAAGGCTAGCTCAGGTGATGACAGTAAGTCTAACGCAGTGAGAATGAAATCACTGACTCCAAGCAGGAGTAAATGATGGTGACTGTGCACATTCTAAGAGGGTGTCTTCAGCTTCATATTCCAGGTGTTTATTTAAATATGACACAAATATGAAATACAGGATTTTTGAAGACCGTATGAATCATTCAGTGCATTCTGTTTCCTGTATTTTGTTTAGATCTCTATTTTCTTTAAGCTAATGAACACACCATATTTCAACTCTATTTTTCTCATTAAATAAAAATATTTAATAGGATTCTATAAATATCTTAAATTCTACATTTTATGTTAGACTTCTCCATTACAAAACTTTTATATGACAAAATATTTTCAACACCTACACTTTTGCCTTCACTTGGTAGCTCTAGAAGCCAGATGTTCATCTTGGTAAAGCTGACATATTCTCATCATTTTCCTACCCCAGCATTGCCTTAAAACTGCCAAGAAGTTTTGAGAGTGGGTGTTTCAGTTAAAAGGAACGCACGGCTGTCCATCAGTTAGAAAATGTTAGGTTTCCTTTTTTAGACAAGCAGAACAATAAATGAAAAACAAGTCAAAGTCTTTGAACAGGAAAGATTTCTTTTCAGCATCTTAAAATAATTTATTAGTTTTAAAATTAGAGTGCATTTGTAACTCTCACACTGTGGGTTTTTGACAGTTTATTTGGTATTAGGTTTATTTTATCTTTTATAACTTCCAATATGTAAGTTTTAATATAGTAAACCTGCAAGCCACCAGTATCACAGATCTGCAGAACAACACATATTGTAGCAAAAATAATGCAGAATGACACTTCTGCCAAATGTATTTATAGAAGGAAGCTTATATAACATAAGACATCCTATTCTAGCTGTAGTGATCATTCTCTAGCTCTGCAGCTTTCTCAGCAATATTCTTCCATATTATTTTTGGTATAGAATATTCATGTTAAATTAATGGGCTCGAGAAACTGTTCAATTTATGGGGTCTTACAGGAGCAGTAAGTTTAAAACTAGGTTCCAGGGAAAAAATATAATATGGGAAATCTCTATGAGTGGCAGATTTGATTACTTCCAAATTTTCTCAAATAACTGTGTCTTATTATTACTATTGCTACTAACCTATTTTCTCCACAGGGAAAATGGCTTGGAGGGCTGTCATAGCTCAACAGAGTTACATGCATTTTGGATATTTAGTTACTGAGTGTGTTTGCCATATGTGGCCCAATCAAAGGATTACCAGGCAGTCTTGCTGAGCTGAGCCCCTGTGACAGGTGTACAGGGAGGCAGGATCCCACCTGAGAGGTGGACGGCTGTGCTGTGCTGATGAGAGGTCCATGGGAAAGAATCTAGGCAGTGCTAGGGATTTCTAGTGGTGCTAAGTCCTCTTTAGTCTTATCACTTTCACCCCTGAGTTTAACAAAGAATGAATGTCAAATTCATAGCCACAAATTATAACAAGTATCATCCTGTGTTGGGGCTAAAATTTAGATAATCTTTACTCTCATTTTCTAGTATAAAATAAATAAAATCAGTGGAGAACATGAGCATCCCTCTACACAAAAATTAATCCTTTGTGGTCTGTCAGGGTACACTAAGATGTACAAAGGAACAAAGGTTCTTTTCAACTTGAAGAGAAAAGAGAAGGCTTGACCAAAATACTAACCCTTGGGCTGGATGTTATAATTGTCAGCATGTTAAATAGTAGAAGTTTCTAGAAATTGAGGATACAATAAAAGCAAGTCATAGCCTGAATTTTGCTATACATTTACTAGCACTATAGGGAACAACCAATTTCCTCTTGCCTATCCCCATTCTTTGCCTATTTGAGAGTAATTAGCTTTAATGAATGCTTTTTTTTTTTTTTTTTTTTTTTTGGTACCAGGAATTAAACTCAAGACCTTGTGCTTGCCAGGCAGGTGCTGTGCTGCTGAGCTATAGTCCAAGCCCTGAAAGCTTTATTCTAGAGAAGATGCAAAATATTACTGAGCCAGAACCCAGCAGTCTGCTGGCTTCCTCAGATGATACTGCCTTACACTGGGAGGGGGCAGAGAAGTAAAAGAAATTCTGGACCGAGAATGCCACTGGGCTTCTAGGAAGGCAGAGAGACCTTTCTACTCCCTGGGAATCCATACCTCTTAAATATCACTGATTTTACCAAAGAAAAATGACTTTGAACAGCACATAAGCTCATTAACTAACCTGACGCTATAATGTATAATGATGATAACTGAACTAAATGGCGTAGTCCACTCTGAAGTATGGTCTTTAACTCATGAACTTCAGAAGGAACTTGCCTCACTACTGTGGTACTCATGGAACACACACAGGGTTTAGATTAAGGATAATTTATATAGATCGTTGTGCATTAATAAATACATAAATCACAACATATTGGCCTGAGATAATGACTTAACTCTGTTTTTAGGTTTATGAGGTTTTTTCTTCTAAGGTTATTTTTTCATGAGTATTTTTATTTTCATGTCTATTGTTTTATGATTTGTGTTTCTCTGAATTGCAGTGGACTTTGTTATCCTTGAGTGAGGTGTGGGATGGCATACTGCCAAGGAGAAATAGCATTCATGTTCAAGAGGGGCTCCCATATTTTTCCATAGAAGAAAAGTGTCTCATACATTACTTTTATTCTACATGTATTTTACTCTATATTTAATACTATTTTCTGGGTAAAATAGGGTAATAGGTATAGTAAAATGAAACATTTGTACTACTCAGAGCTTTTAATATTGAAAGAATATCCCTTGAACAAAATGAAAATTATTTTATCTAGAGTTCTTTAAGAATAATCTTGAAAGACAATGCATGTGTTTGAAAGTTTTAAACACTTCCCATATATTTTTATGTGTTATAATACCAGAACGAAACCTGTGTGGTCTCTTTTATTATGATCTGTCTCCCTGTGTAGGTCTAGAAAACTTCATAGGATTGTTCTTTCGGGCTTCCATTTGCTCTCAGGTATTTACTTGGAATTTAAACAGAATGGTTCTGTTTGAGATGACATTTATCTCCAGTAATGAACTCAACCTACTGTTAGTTTTGCTTTAGAGACTGTACAAACTTTAAGCTACAAATATGAGCTAATGTTTTATCCAAGCCCCCAGCCCCACACACATCTGTACAGCTGGTGAGCATTACACAGTCATTCTACAACATTTAGAAAATGCAGAATAGAGTAAGAAAACAATCAGGAGTTACAGTCTTTTCCTTGTAAAATATTTCTCCCGATGTACACACTAATATTTTTTTTAAACTTGGTCAAACTCTGAAACACACTGATAGTTTTATGTATCACACATAAAACTTTTCAGCTTGCTTCCTTCTCATAGATACAAACTACTTCAAACAGCACCAGTTAGGAAAGAAAATGAACTGACTTAATTGCTAAAGATATGGGGAGAAAGTGCCTTTTCCCAACACAACTCTCTTTTTAAATAACCACTAAAATTTATTCTGAGGGCTGGCCAAATAGCTCAGTGGATTAAAGCACCTGCAAGCAGGCTCAAGGGCCGGGGGTTCCCAACCTCAGGGCACGCTGAGATGGCAGTTGAGACTGGGCGTGGTGGTGTGCACCTATAATCCCAGCTGTTGGGAGGTAAATAGGTGGATCACTCCAAGTTCGATCTAGTAGTGAGACCATGAACACCCTTGTAGACTGTTCCCTAAAAAATACACAATAAATAAATAAAATTTATTCTGCAGGCTGTTTCCCCCCAGTGTTATGACTTAGATTATCAGCTTGAAGAAAATAGTTTAAAGAATACTAGTGCAGAAAATTAAAATAATAATAGCTATTTTTTGACTGCCCCTGGCCAGGCTGACCCCCAAGTGAAAACAGTGGTTTAACTGCCTGTGCCCTCTCACCTGGAACTCAGTTATGAGGCCCAAGGACTGTGTACTTTTCAGGATAGCTTTGAACTCACTAAGTAGCCTAAACTGGCTTGCGATTTATCACCCTCCTGTCTCAGTCTCCCAAATGCAGGGATTACCTCCATGCCCAGTACTAGGCCTCTTTCTGACTAAGAAAATAGGTGAATGGTGATGTTGGCAAGTTGCTTTGTTGTGAGTGTTTTTAAACTTTTATTTATAGCTCCTTAGAAGATATAGGGAAATTGTTCTTATAGCTATATGTCTCAGGGCAACATTTGGTCAGTGTTCCAAATCTAATCGGTGTCTGTACTTGATGTGTAATGACAGACGATTTCATGTTCTAGACAAGATCCTGTGTGTAAAATGTCCTCTAATATTAGGTTGAGGTACTGGTTCAGGATGATTTCACAGAAGAGTAACCTAATAAACCATTTTCTACTATTTTTTGAAACACCTGAATTTCTATGGCTATGTCTCAGCCAATTAGGAGGGAGATTTAGTGCTCTTTTCTTAACGCAGTTACAAGATTGCAGCCCCGGGCAGATTGTGAACATTTTGTCAGTATAGAGACCTAGACACTGTGGAAGGTTCAACTTGTCATGTGTTTATGAAATATTCTTGGTTCTCTAGCATGCATTGGCTAAACTAATAATAACAACTTTCTGTTTGACAATCTCATATAAAACCTTATTTAAGATGAGCAGAAAGCTTAAGTCTTGTTATTTGGAAAATACATTGTGTTGCCTTGGGAACAATATAAAAGGTACATATCTGTATCTATAGCTCCTCATCCTTTTGAAGTTCAATTAAATAACTTTTTAAAATGTCATATTTGTAATTTGAAAGGCAAAAGAGAAGAGACTGTAGCACATAGCGCTTCTGGCTTTGCCTGGAGTGTTCTCTGCACAGTTCCTGGTGCAGGTAACTCTGCGTTGGGTCTCTAGTACCTGAGGCTCCTTCTAGTATCACTAAGTAGGCTGTGTCTGGGTTCTCCCCTGCTCTGCTCAACCCCAGAGTTTTGGGTTGCTTCCAGATGATCCAAGGAAGGGGAGAAAGCTTCAGTTGCTCCTACTGACCATTGACAAGAAATTGGCCTTCGTGACCCATGTTCAAAGCCAAGATGCTAAAATTGATGCCCCTCCAGTCACACTGCCAAGCATTAGAGCAGCAGCTTCCCTTTCAGGACAGGATCTGTCCATTCCCTGACTTGACATTTGCTGACACAACCCCAGGAGCAGCTGGTCAGGGCCGCAGAGGAAGTGACCATTGAGCTCTACTGGGACAGAGTTTTCTGGACAGCAGAGTGCTCTTTTTGGAGTAGGTGAAGCTGTAGGGTAGCCACCTGAATTGGTGAAGCTGCCCTCAGGCCCTCACAGCTGGGAGCTGAGTCATCTGACCAGACCCAGAGAAGGGCCTTGAGTGAACAGAGGGCTGAAGGTGGTACACTCTCGGATCCCCATAGGTGTAGAGCACTATGGATAGGGTACAAACCCCTACAGTGTGCAGCATTGCCAGCCATTCTCAGTTTATAAACAAAGCAAAGTCACACAACAGAAGTATCCCTCTATTGTGCCCTGTGTCCTACCATCTCAGTGGTCTACTACAGCTAGAACCTCTCTCCCCTCCCCTCTCTTCCTCCTCCTTTTTCTTCTCCTTCTCCCTCCCTCTCCATCCCTCCCTCCCACCCTCCCTCCCCAACTCCTAATCAGCCACAAGGCCATAAGGTACCACACAGCTTTGGGAGGTTTTGCTTCTTTAAAGGCTACATCTTACTTGCTAAAAGAGCATGACTAAAAACTCGTGGCTTGCCTGGACCACACAGAGTGAAGAGGAATTGTCATTGGTTGCATAGAAAGTATATAACACAGTTAATGTATAAAGTAACAAAGCTTATTTTTCTATGTGTTTTAATATATAAAGTGACTCTACAAAATAACATAAGCCCAAGTTTAATACCTAAGAAAAATTTAGGTGTCTACTTAATAAGATAAAAGTCTTCATAGCACATGCACATATAAAATCATGTTGTCATCTGTAGTTGCTGTGTTTTATTTGCTAAGTTGCAAAAGCCATGAACACCTGATGGGGGTGCATTTCACTTGAGCTGACTGTGTGGCAGGCACCAGGGTTGGGTTAGAACTACAATGTGCCCTTCCTTCCCCAGTGTCCCTAGTCACCTAACCTTGTAGTCTGTGCTGGAACATCACCAACAGTCATGAAAAATACCAAGATCATGTATATTGTTATAAGTTAATAGCCTGGTGGGCCCAATTACTCAATGTCCAGGACTACATTTGACTCACAGACTGCAGACTGAACACATCTACCAGTGAGCAAATCTAGTGTCGTGCTTAAAAGCATAGATTTTAGAGCCACTTGCTGGAGCCAGATCCTGGTTCTTAAGGTTGCTTGAGTGCCTCAGGTTCCTCATCTATAAAGTGGTGATAACCAGAGTACTCACTTGAACTCAGGCTGTCTGGTGGGCCCTTCTCTACCAGTCTGTTGGGTTAAATCTTCATTCCCAGCTCCTTTCCACTTACTCAGCAGTCTTGTGTTATCCATTTAAGATGATCCTGGAGGCTTTGCTCTCTTGCAGGCTGTGCCCCTTGCTCCTCCCTCACAGCACCGACTGACATTTAGCCTGGTCTTGCTTTGTGAGGCTCTCTTCCATGCTGAGTTCCTTGCCATACTCTTACCTCCCAACTTCTAATTTTTTTTTTCTACAAAAGTACAAGAGCAGCAATTCTTTCATTAGGGAAACTAGTTATTTATGAAAGACCAATTTTCCCTTACCTTTACCATAATTTTCTCCTCCATCCTGTCAGTATTTCAGGCTCTGGCCTAGAGCTTCTTGAGAATTCTGGATGTTAGTGACACAAGATAAAACTACCAAGGGACCCATCAAGGCAAAGTGTCCACTAATTCAAATTAGCAAATCAGCTCATGGGACTCATGCTAATGTTAATGATGCAGTGATTGCACCCAATACTCCTATGCCATTAAGTAGCATGTGCTACACAAGTTTCCTTATGATATCTTTCAGAGGGTCTGTCACCCAGGACTGTTGGATTCAGCTCATAACTTAATGCTTTCAGGGAGCTTCCATTCATGGAGCAGTTGCTTTTGTCTGTTATGTCACTAATTTAATAATTACCCAAATAATAACTGTGATATAGCCTTCAATTCCTTCCTGTGTATTAATTACCAAATAGGAAGAGTGATGTATCCTTGAGTGCCTTCCTGTGATACAGAGTTGCTCAAAAGGAACATGCTCCATATTGTATATAAAAAAGAATTCTAGAAACTTCTATTGCCACAAAATACAGCAAAAGGATATTGACAGAGATAAGAGAACGCATGAAATGTAAAGATTCATTAACTTTCAAGAAGTTTGAGAGGAGGAGGAGGGATGCTTCATTCTTAATTTTAATGTATTCAGAAAAATCCATGAAATACATTTTCACTGATATTTGCTAATTATAAACAAAGGCTAATTTCTCCTAAACCTTGTAATATATTCAGAGGAATGTTTGTACATTTGCTAATGAGTGCCATTTTATTGAGGAGCACATTGCCCGTGATGGGTTGGATCTTCACAGGAATGACCTTGCATAAATGCAGATGGCTGCATGTGTGGTATAAGGGAATTAGAATGAGAATCTCCATTCCCTTAGTTTCTTTACAGAAAATAGTTAGCTATTCCTTTACCTAAATAAGAACTGTGATAGTTCTTTTTAGCCTATAGTATGCAACATAACCCGTGCCTGTGATTGGATAGCACTGTTCAGTTTATCCTGTGGGTTTTCTTAAGAAATAACCCAACTCGATAAGTCCTTTGGGATCAGGAAAGCACTAGCTGTGTCCTGTAGATGGGGTGTGTGTGTGTGTGTGTGTGTGTGTGCACGCACGCATGCACACACATGCGTGTGCATGCACAGTGTATCAGTATATGAGAATTGGGGGCTCCAGGGCCTGGTACTTACCTGCACAGAGAAGATCACTATAGAATTGCATAGCTGAGAGTTAACCTGTTGGCTTTTTAACCTATAGCATGCTACATACCCCGTGAGAAGGACGTTTATCTGAGCCAAAATTTGGTCAATTTCTCCTTTAGGAAAGAGTAGTAAAATGTGCTTTGAACCCAAGACAGACTTCTCACACGTTCACCAAATGGCATTGTAATGTTAATTTCTATCTTAGACTCTTTTCTTACTCTTAGTTCATTGCTAACTTCTGTTTTCCCTCTTCTGCCTATTTTCTTTCCAATTAATCAAGTTAAATTATGATCTGAAATACCATGGATAAATGACACATGGAAAGCTTAAAATTCTCAGCTGAGCCAATAATTTTAACCTTGTCTTCCACTGAATCTTTGAGAGAGCTCTTCAAAAATGATCAAAATTGATTAATTTATATTTCACTTGCTCTCTTCACCTCTGCATATTATCTAGCAAAAATACAAAGCTCCTGGGGCCAAAGAAATGGACATCTGGCGAATGAAGTAAGAGACGCAGGTAATCTGTCAGGGGGACAATCAGTCCCAGGTGCATGAGGAATTATCTGGCTGCTAAATTACCAGGAAATGTGCTCATGGGTGGTAGGATGAAGCAGCATGTGTGTTCTCTGTGCCAAAAGTTGCTCCTCGTATGCTGGATGAATATAAACCAGTACAGAGGTGAATGTGGACATTACGGGCTACAGAGGCTTGCTATGAAATGTTAGTTGCAACCAGAAAAGAGAAGATACTCATTTAAGCAGGTAAAGAAAATAACAACCACGAGCACTAGCCATCAAGATGATAATTTAGGAAAGTAGCAGAAAAGGAGAATCGACTTGCATCCTAGAAACGTGTGTTGCCAAAAAAGAAATGCATTCAAAAGCGTGGACTAAAAGCACTGGGTTTTTTTATGAAACGGAGCTGTCAGACAAAGAAGTACCAGTGCCTTTACAACAATTTCAGAAGCATACAATGTTTATTTTCTTGTAAAAATGTTAAGTACATCTACCTCTGTGCTTGTTTGCATAAAGCCATTTCTACCCTGTAAGCGCTGAAAAGTTACTGTTACTTAGAAAAACTATTGCATTCATTAAAATAAAAATATAAGCACATTTTCTGTTTACCGTGAGAGCTGTGTGCTACTGCCACGTAAGAAGGAATCACCTGGGCAATGTGTGTTCTCAGGAAGCTGTCGATCCAGTGAGGGGGTTAGGAAAGCCGATGATCAGAACAGGTTGCAGCTACAAGCCGAGCGCAGGGACCACTGTGTCTGCCTACCGGGATGGCTCCCTCTGGACAGCGGTGTGCACAGAGCGATCTGCAGGACAGGCCTACACTGACCCTGGTGGGAGGTACTAGAGAGCTCAGGAGGGATGGGCAGGAGCACAGGCCCCGATAAAGAGGCTGAACTCCTGGAGACAAAAGTAGTTTATGATGATAAAGCATAGCATGAGGAAAGAGTGAGGATGAAGAAACAGAAGGAAGCTTTTCCTGTGTGTTTTCTGTCACACATCGAGTCACTCCTGTCCCTGCGTCACACCCTTTGATGCCTTCTATCTGCCTGCCAACCTGCTAGAATTCAGACCCCAACCCCTGCAGAGCCCTGTGTATCTGGCCCCTTTAACCTTGGGCCTTAGAGCCTGGGCGTTGGGCTGTTTTCCTTTTTTCTGTCTCTTAAATAGACCAACCTCCTTCCAGTCCAGGGTCCTTCAATTCAGTCTTCCTTCTGATTGTTATTCAAGACTCCCCTCATCTGCCATCGCTGCCTTTCCTGCTGCCCCAGCCACTGTAATTAAAGCAACATTCCAGGCCCTGCTCTGCAGCACTATCTTGACTCAGCACCTTGCAGTCCTGAAATTTCTTTTTAACTTATTTTTAATTGATCTATAAAAATAGGAGGTTTCTATGCCTATATATATTATGTAACATTTAGATCAGCGGAAACATCAAACAGTTACCATTTCTTTACAATGGAAACATTCACATACTTCCTTTCATATAGTACATTAGCGTTACCTGTAGTTGCAGAACTCCTTATTCCTGTCTAACCTTAGCCATTGATCAGCCCTTGTTCATCCTCCCACCTCTTCTCTCCCTCACCTCTGGAAGCTACCAGTCTAATCTCAACTTCTACATGAGCTTTCTTAAGTGGCAGGTATGAGTGGGCTCTCACAGTGCTTGTCCTCCCATGCCTAGCATATGTCACTGAACAGCGTGATCTCCAGTTTCATCTACGTTGTCACAAATGGAAGGACTTCATTATTTTTAATAGACAAATGCCGTTCTATTGTATATAGACATCACATTTTCTTTATCCACTACTCAGCTGATAAGCACTTACGTTGTTTCCATTTCTTGACCGTTAAGAACAGTGCTACAAAAATGGGAGTACAGACGCCTGTTTGAAATGCTGAATTCATGCTTTTGGATAGATATGCAGTAGTACAACTGCCTGATCATATGGTAAATGCATTATTTGTTTGCTTATTTATTTAAGCTGTTCAGTTTTTATTGAACATGTTACAAAATGAAGTTTAGTCAAAAAGGCCAAAGTCCATGTCGTTTCAGATTCCTCATTCTTCCTTCTTTGCTTCCACTTTCTCCTCCTCAGCTGAAGCGGCAGCGGTGCATGGGCAGGGCCTCTCTCAGGCACAGCACTAGCTGAAGGGGCAGGGCCACGGCCCCTACATTGCAGATGAGGCTCCCAATATTGACATTGGCCAGGGCCTTTGCAAACAAGCCAGGCCAAAAAGGTATGATAATGACACCAGCAGCTGTAATGGAAGCATTGATCTTGTTCTCCATGATGGTCATGCAGAATAAGGGCAGAGCAGATGCAGGCCAGCTCAGAAACAGAGGCCATGATGCGGGATGCCAGGTGTGGTGCTAGTCACCAGGGGAAGTGAGGGCATCACCCCAAGGCGGCCTTAGCTTCCTTGGAAGAACTGAGCACCATGGTGGCAGCTGAGGAAAGGACATTTTTAATTTTTTAAGGAATCCCCTCTATACTGTTTTCCATAATGGCTGCACTAATTTACATTCCCAGCTGTACTCAAGAGTTCTCTTTCTCCACTCTCTGGAAGTGGTGCTTATCGTCTGTCTTTGGTAATTCTCTTAATGGTACAAGGTGATAGCTCATTGTGGTTTTGATTTATATTTTTCTAATGACTTATGATGGTCAATATGTTTTGTATACCTGTTGTCCATTTGTATATCTTTTTTGGAGAAATACAGTGGTACCTCAGTTCATAAACTCAATTCTCTCCACAGCTCTTGTTGCAAACCGAGTCGGAAAAGAACTGAATCAAATATCATCATAAAGTCAATATTGACACTAATTGTTGAATATGATTCAGTTCTCTTCCAACTCAGTTTGCAACCAGAATTGTGAAATCAAATGCATGAACTGAGGTACCTCTGTGTCTATTTGGGTTGATCTGTTTGTTTTCTACCTTTCTTCATGAATAGCAAGACTTTGAGCCCAGGGACTCTGTACACTTGTTTACTGCTTTAGTCCCAGCATCTGTGATGGTGCTTGGCATGTAAGAGGTAATCAATAAAATGCTCTTCAGGCACTGAAAGGAGGAAAAGTAGAGACTGCATAAAATCCCCTCAATGTCATGCTGGGGGCTTTATGCTGCCAAAAGCAGTAGATTTTATGGAAGACTCTGTGCTTCAGACAAACCATCCTGTCTATGGCCCAACTTTCGGTGCAAACAAGACCCTAGCTAGGAGGTAACAGAGGTTGTTCCAGCCCTGCTCCAGCCCTAGCACTGGCTTGAGCCAAGGGAGTGGTGTAGAAAATAGGTTGAGATGGAGACACAGCGTGTTGTCCTTGTTGAGGAGTTGAATGATTAATTCATGGAGAGGGAGGGGTCGGGATGATGTCCAGCTACTTTCTTGTATAACTAAGAAAAAAGGTGTGCAGAGGTGACCTGGCCTGCAAATCATCAGCTTTGGTCAAGGACCTTCTCCAAGTAATGAGCTGGTCCCAGGAGGGGTGGACAGGGTGGAGTCCAGACAAGGTTGATACTGAAATCCTAGGGTAGCCAAATACATTGAAAATCATTGTTAGACAAATAAACCAGTTTAAACCATATTGAAAGTAAATTACAGGAATTAAAAAATTTAGCTTTCAGAGCATAATTTCTCCAATGTGTAAAAGTCTATTTTTGATTCACAACTAGTTTGGGAATAGGCAAGGTTATATTTAAGCAAATCTTCCCTACTCAAAAAAAAAAAAATGTTATGACTTAATAGGATAAATCAGTTGCATGGTGTATTGAAGGCTTGGTTTTGTGTCTTGCAAAATAAATATTGGAGCAAGAAACACTGAAAATACCAATGCTTCCAGACAGCTATCATCCATGAAGTTACTTTATATGGGGAAGAAGTAAGACTTTGTTTTTCTCTCCTCCCACAAAAAGGATCAAATGGTCCAATTAGGCATGAAAGCCTAGTTGGGAACTCAAACAGTCCTACCCTCTGAATACTTGTTGCCTGAAGTTTGATTACAGCTGCTCTAAGTTCATCAAAACTTAGCTAGTTTCCATTTTGTCATCTTTATATGGGCTGTATAAAGCAAGATATGTACAACAGCTCTACACCTGCACAGTACTGTGTATTGAACCCAGGGAGCGCTAAGATACTTTAAAAAAATTAACACAGAGTCTCATTAAATTTCCCAGGCTGGTCTTAGCTCAGCTGTTGTCCTGCCTCAGCTTTGAGGGTAGCTCTGGTTCATAGCATATACCATTATGCCTGACTTAGGCTTTTTTTGTGTGTGTGGAACTGGGGATTGAACTCAGGCCCCTGCACTTGCCAGGCAAGCACTTATTCCAGTGAGCCATCTCCCCGGCCCCTAGCACTTTCTTTTAAAGATATAAAAAGTTAGAAAAAAACCCATATTCTCATTTTTCATACTTCAAAAGGGATTAAAAATGATAAATTGATGTATTCCATTTGTGGCCCTATTCCTCAATGAAAATGTCCTACTCCCAAATAAGAAACAAAAACTAGTTTTTCTAGGTCACATCCATTTATATTGTTTTAGTAAAATTTGACAAGTTAAAGCCCTTCAGAATTGGTGTTAAGTACAGTTTTATTAAGATCCAGGAAATAGTTACAAACATTCCATGTTTAGATTGTATTTCTTCAATTAAGTTATTTAAGTGATCTCTCCCATGTCATTTGGAATGTGGAATTTATTCTATTTTCAGATAACTCAATAACCAATTGAGTCACAACAACTTTTATTTAATAAAATCATCAGAACCAAGAATTATATGAGAAATAAATTATGGTCCTATTATACAGTCAGTTTATTGCAACATAAAATATAGGGTTCTGCAAATACCCCAAATCCTTAAAACCACACATGAAAGTAAGTTTATGGGGGTGAAAGAAATACTGAGGCAGATCATTCACTACTCATGTGGCATTGGCACCAGAGAACTAGCAACAATTTTAATAACTAATTAATAAAAATAAATCAATTAGCCCATGTAAGAAGACACGCTATTTAGTAAATAGATGTGACCTAACTATAGCATTGAAGACAATGGATGGAAGCAGATGGAGAAAGGGTTGAGGCTGCTCAGTTATAGAAGCAATATAAGGGCAAAACAAATGAGCCCGCTGGAGAAGTCGCATTAGTTCCTTAGGTGCCTCGTTCCTCCCCAAGCCAGGAACTGAGTGAGACCAGCTGAGGTCAGGTGGTCAGCAAATGCTGTGCACAGCCACTGGTTGCTACTGGGGAAAAGATTAAAAAATAGTGTATAAAACAATGTGTCACGCAGTTTTTCTAGCATCTTTCTTCCATTTACCAATTGTGCATGAATTGCACAACTGGTAAATGGTTCATGTCACAAAAATCTGTTCATGTAGCAAAAGAGACCACACTGCATTAAGGCAAGTTGTGAAACACCCAAAATGTGATAAATTCTACTTAGATGTTGTTTGTGAGTGCCCGAGAACTTCCTGTGCATTTGACTGTGACTTCCTCGCCTTCCTCGCGCCAGGCAGTTTGCCTCTGTGAGCCATGCCCTCCCCCTGCCCCTCAGTATATTTCTCCCTTGGCAGCAGCCCTCTTTTCTCTTTAAATAGGGTTCCTCCTACCACCTTTAAACATAAAATAGGTAAAACTTACAATTACTCTTTTATCCTAATGTATCCTGAGGTACTCTAGTCTATTATTTCTGACTTTTGGAAGATGAGCAGTGTTGATTTAGAAAGAAAATGCCTTGATTTTTGGTATGGTCTCTTCTACTTCTAATCTGAATTGTTTGGGGCAAGTTATTTAACCTCTGTAAGCCTCTGTTGCTTATCCATAAAGCAAGGATAATGACAGCAGCCGTTGTGGAGCTTAGAGATGCTGTTGGAGAGGTGCTTGCCAGGAAGAGCCACTGTGGCATTTATTGTCATAGCTAAATGAAACCCCTTTGACAATCAAGCCTCAAAGCGGCTGTCTTTCTCTTGTCACCTTACAGAAGCCCTTTCCTTTGAGAAGCTCCCTCTTTTCAGTCAGAAGATATCATCCAGGCCAACCTGCATCAAAAGATTTTTTCCTGTGGAGCAGGTTAGATCTCTGAAGATAGCCTGATGGGTCCCCTTGCTAACCCCAACTGATGGATCCCTTTGGAGCACTTCCTCACATTGAATTAAAGCAGTTAGGAGTTAATTGGTAAACATTTCAACTTGTAGTAAATTTAACTGTTTTGAGGTCATTATGTATAACAGCCCCTTTCTTAAACCCCTGAAAGGAACATTTAAAAAATGATGACTGGGATTCTTTTTCGCTTCACTGCTGAAATGATGGCCTCCCGAGCCAGATACCTCCTTTTGCCAAATAATAATCATGGTGTTCACCTTATTGTGAACTTTAAAAGAAGAGCAGAAGCATGAAAAATTAAAAAAATTCCTAGGGCCAGCCAAATAGCTCAGCAGACTAAAGTCTCTGCAAGCAGACACTGGGGGTTCGATCTCCAGGCCTGTCTTGCTGTCCTGTCCCAAGGGCACACTGAGATGGCAGTTGAGAGTGGGAGTGGTAACACGTGCCTGTAATCCTAGTACTTGGGAGGCTGTAAACAGGAGAATCACTACAAGTCCAATCTAGTAGTGAGACCCTGAACACCCTCTAGACCTCTAAAGTACAGGAAAAAAATTAAAAATTCCTGATGCCTTTTGGCCTGGAATTGTATGGGAGTGCATGCTTTGATGAGCATTCAAAAGTAAAACCACTTAAAGTGAGAATAGTGCTGCAGAAATTTTAAGAAAATGAAGGCAGATTTCTACAAGTAGGAAATTCATAAATGTGTTATAAGATCTTAAAATTTCCTTTCTTTTCTTTTTTTTGTGATGCTATGAATCAGACCTGGGTCTTGTATGTGTTGAGAAACACTGCCACAGAAGTACATTCCTAGGTGCAAAGTTTCTTAATAATAGACATTTACATTAGTAGATTCTTGTTGTTGAACTACCCAAATATATATCTACATATACTTATATAGAGATATGTATATATCTTTATAACTGTGGTATATATTATGTGCAGCTGTAGCTATAATATATAAACTATTTTAACAGATTATATATTATAATACATATTTAGACATATATATATAAATTATAGTATATTTGTCTTAGTTAATTTTCTCTCATTGCCGAGGCAAAATACCCAACACCCCAAATTAAAGAAGGAAAAGTTTCTTTAGCTCAGTTTGTAGAGGCTTCAGTCTATAATCAGCTAACTCCAAGGTGGGCTGGCTTGGCAGAGGGGAAGCACTTCAAAGTGGCAGGAAACAGCAAAAGCAATGAGAGCAAAAGGGAGAGCAGCCCTCTTTGTTCCCTTATATTGGAAGCAGTTGCCACACCCAGGGCAGGCACAGCACTTTCGCCATCTCTGGCGTCCTCGAGTAGGCTCAGGATGTTTACGAAGTGAGAACCCTGGCTCCCTGCTGAGTCTCTTAAATTGCTGAACTTCTCAAACTGACATAGTGTAGCACCCATTATAATATTAACATATAAGTATATATCAATATAGTTTTTTTCCAGGAATAAAGCAGAAAATCAACTGCAGTTTACTTCTTTTTTACTAGATTGAAGAAGAAAAAGATATGCTTATCTCATTACGTGAAGAAAATATAGAGGGCTGGAGAGATGGCTCAGTGGTCAAAAGCACCTACTTAGAACAAGCTTAGCAAAGCACAGGGACCACGGTTCAATCCCCCAGCACCACATGCCAGCCAGCCCTGCCCCCTGGTGGGCTGAGCTGGCCACACACACACACACACACACACACACACACACACAAATAAATAAATAGAAAATATAGTCGAGATTACTTGATCTCCATGTCTTATTTAAACTTAGAATAAAAGGGAATTCTTTAGTCCTAATAAAAATCATTTACCAAAAGCCTACAATAAATATTATCCTACGGTTAGGAAATTAGGAACATTTCCTTTAAAATTTGGAAGAAGAGAAAGATATCTCTGTCATCACTTCAGTACTTCTGTTTATCTAATGTTAGATATGTTAGGCAAGAACAAGAAATAAAATTAAATAATAGTAGAGGAAGAAATGTTAAGATCTGTATCACTTCTAAGGAAGTTATTAAAGGATGTGTATATATATATATGCTTTATATGAAATATTACAACATATGAAAATTTATTTTAAACTTTCTAAGAAGCTTTCAAATATAAACTAAGGTCATATTTTTAAATAAATTTAATAATTTAAACAGTGTAAAAGTCTGTAGGTAACACATAAAATCCATCAAAGAAATTGATCATTATTGCCAGAAGTGGCTTTTGATAACAAACACCTCGGAGTCCCAGGTCTGTTCCCTGATTTCAAAGTCAACTTTATTATGGGAAAAAAAATTTAAAAATAAAAAAGATGAAATACATTCTGTCCAGTATAAGAGTTGACATAGCAGTAATAGGAAAAGTAAATCTCAGTATGTAGAGGTTGATTTTTAAAAATTTCTAAAAATTATTCCTGGTAATTACATAATTCATTGTTTTAATAAAACTTAATTAGTGTATAAAGATTTACTTAAAAATAAATTCACTATAATATAAATATAACTTTTAGTAGGCAGCTTTATGATTTTACTAATGAATTTTAACTGTTTACAATTTGGTCATTACTTCCCCCTAGTGACAGCATATCCTAATTACAGGCAAAGTACTCAGTAGGTAATGAATTTAAACTCTTACATATAAAATAATGATACTTTAGTATCGAGGAAAAAAATCTTTTTTTTTTCTTTTGTATTTTTAGGGAAGGGTCTACAGGGTGCTCAGGGTCTCACTACTAGATCAGACTCATAGTGATCCACCTGTTTACAGCCTCCCAAGTGCTGGGATTACAGGCACCTACCACCACGCCCAGTCTCATATAGAGAGTCAAGACCACTTCAGCCTACTTAAAACTTTTGCAGACTTGGGATTGCATTAGTAATCTTGTCTTCTTTTCTAAATAAATACATCTATCATTTTCCTCTTTCAATATTTAATTTTTATGATAATGCTTATCATTAGAAACTTCATTAACTTTAGTCATCTGATTTATTATAGACATATACAGGGAGGTAAACACTTACAATTTATTCTACATGTTTTTACCTAGCAGCTGTGTAATCTTCAAGTAGACAGAGTATCTTGTACTTTGATTTGGCACTGTATGCTAGGTGTGATGCGTGCCCCTTCAAATTGCTGAGTAAGCATATTGAGGCAAATGTCTAAGTCAGCAGCATTTCTTCATTTTGCAGATTAAAAATAAACTTGAGTTATAGAATTGATGTTCAAGCTGTTAGTGGAGTGGCACAGTGTTCCATAACTCTTCCCTTTGCCATCTTTGATCAATACAAGAAACCACAAAAATGTTAAGTAGTTCTTAATATTTTAATAACATCTTGTCTGGCTAGATGATCAGAGGTAAAATTAGAGCAGTGTTTATTTTGAGATTGATGGATTTATGAGTGGTGCTTTCGCGAATAATGATTCTGCATTAAAATACTAACTTTTTTCCTCAATTAATTCAATAGCACACAAAAAACCGAACTAGTTGGTTCTTTCCTTCTTTGGAGTTATAGCTTTACTTAGTTGACATACTCATTTCTCCTTCATTTGAATTTTTTATTATTGTGCCATGACTTTATGAGCAATCATTTCAAAATAGATGTTTGTTGATTTGCAAGTTCACAAGTTTTACTGAAATTAATCGTGCCTTATAAGGAGAATGCCTAATACCACAGAATTATTTAAGGCCCTGCACAGGATATGCTGAGTTATAGAAAATAGTATGTATAATTACATTTTATCTCTTCACTTTATTTTAGGTGAAATAATACAAATATAGGTGTCTCATATATTCTTTATAACCAAAATAAATGAAAAACCTTGAAAGTCAGAAACCTCTTTTAATTTATTTTTAATGTGTTGTAAGATTATATCCATTTAAAATATTATGAGACACATTGGGAGTAAGAAGGGACTTAAAGGATGTTTTGTTCTTTCTTTAGGTTGTTGTATAGTAGGCATCCTCAGCAGGTAGTCAGAGCCCTCTACTTGCCTGGGCTGCACTTCGAAGGTGATTTCAATGTTGGCAGGTAGTTATCCAGTTGTTACCCTACATTGGGTCAGATTTACATTTCTTGGTTGCTGTTTTCATTAAATGGAGAGAGGGATACATCACTTCATTTAAGGCTCCTGTGACTCCAAAACTTTGAGCAAAACCTCATTAATCTGCACCCCATTTGTTTAGAGGATATAATAATCTAGTAAAGTGCTAGGCTGGAGTTTACTTTGCTGCTATCTATAAAGGATTGCTAACCCATTAACCAAATTAATAGTGCAAACAAGATTGGAAGAACAAATGGTATTAAACACCCTTAAGCACTTTAGTGACACTCATATGCCTACCAACAATTGAAAGTTGAAATACAAAATATTTTCAGAGTTCTCTTTGAGCAGGATCTCCATCCAGCAACATTAATGTGCATATAAAACAACATTTAAAGCCTAAACATACTTCTCTAATTTATCACTACCTTACTTTGAACCCTGTTTCTCCAGATCCATGAGGTTTGGTTAAATTTGGTGGGGAAATTTGATGTCTTTATGAAGACTTGGAGACTCATCAGTGTTACCTAATGATGACTAGGACACTGAGTCAGAAGCCTCAGACTGATTAGTAGCCGTCAGCCAGCTTCCAGGACAGGCTATGGTGTGAGCTGGGGATGGTGAACTCACTCTGTGCATGGTACATTGTCGCCAGACCTTATCTAATGAAGACACTGGACCCTGCGCTTCCCACAGGGCCTGCCACAGAGCTTTGCTTACACAGTGCAGGCCCCAGTGAATGGTGAGTGAGTGGAGCACTTTCATTATATTCTGCAAAGTGTGGCATTAGGATACAGAATTCTTTATGCTCTGTTGAATAGAAAGCACATTTTCTTCCATCTCTTTAGGGAGCTAAAATAAAGGATTTATTTCAAATCTTGAAATTCCATAACTGGGGTATTAACATTCTGTCGCTTGACTCCCCTTAGCCGCTTTAATAACCTCACGAGATTACCGATTTCTTTTTCTCAGGATGTTATCCCAAGGAAGGAAAGAAACCCAATGTGCGTTTCATCAGTTTCCTCCTCCTCCTTTACTGAGCTGTGATCACACACTGAAAGCTCCATCCTGTGCTGATGTTTGAGAATCTGTTACCATGGAGCTATTCCCCAGCTCAAAGGATGGTTTTATTGCACACAGTGCTACTGGAAAAGAGAATGGTTAAAATTAAGCTAAAAATCCTTGATTAATAATAGAAAATGAAAAAATGTTTTCAAAATCAAATACAGGCTTTAATACAATACATTATTAATAGTTATCCTTGATCACCAAACATTTTCTTTTATATGTTTTTATATATGTATTTTAGCATTCTGTTTTGGGAAATTACATTGCATATAAAAGACCCTGCTGTCCACTAGCTTCTGGGCATGTGTCCAAAATATAAGTGGACATTAACTTAATTTAGCAGATAAGATTTCCTTAGAGACCTGTAGAAGACTTCACTAGTTCATTCCTACTAGTTTATGTTTGACCTTTGTCATCTCAGACAAAGCTACTTAAATAAAAATTAGGATTTTGTGTGTGTGAGAGAGAGAGTGGAGATTGAAAAGGATACGAAGGAATGGAGGATGAACACAGAATGTAGAAGCAAATGTCACTTCAAGAATACAGGTACTTAGGCAGGGCTGCTGAGGCCATGTAGTAAGTTCTTCAGATGCAGGTCTGCATTGTATGCTGGCCCCTTGCAGCCCGTAATGATCCCGCTGTGAAGTCTGTAACCTTGTTTCCTTACCTGGCTAGAATGACCAAGATTTATAGTTTGTGAGGACTGACAATTTCAGAAATGTAGAAAATTTCAATTGTAGCTTAAGTATTTCATACATTTTAGAGCACTTTGAAGCATATTCATGATGAAAAAAAGTGATATCTTTACCACAATTCTCATTTTCCAGATAAAAACGTGGAGAAGTTATTTCTTGCACCTTGTAGGAGAAAGAAAATTTAGAAGTACCTTAGCAGGGACATAGAATGAATTGCAGTTAACCCTGTCAAAGGATTTAAAATAGCTGTTAGGTATTTGTCCAGTTTCTTGATTCTTTCAGGGTAAAGGACCATGACTATCAGCAAAAAAAACCCAGGCTCTGCTTACAGGAATCCAGACTAAAGAGAAACTCGGGTGTGGGCCAGTAGCTGAGGGCCAAACCCAACATCTAGGGGCAGATATATTAGCAATATTTAGCTTTGGCACAAATGGAATATTCGAGGCACATTACCTGACAGTGGTCATGGTGACACCAATAGTCAGAAGTCAGAGAAATCAAAGACTGTGACTTAGTCAGAGAGGCATAGAGGTTAGGACCTCAGACTTCCCATTAATAGCTGTGTATTTGTTTAAGCTCTTTATGCCTCAGGTTTCTCATCTGTGAAATTGAATTCATAATCATATTTACCTCATAAGATAGTGGCAAGGATTAAATTAGACAGTATATGTAAATTAGGTTAGCCATTTATACATTGTAAGTTCTCAGCCTATAAGTATCTGATAAGTATGAATAGTTATTTTTGTAAAACTTTAAAATCCCCTAAGAGGTACTTAATTGATGTGTATGTGCTTCAGTTGTATTGCAGTACCGGTACTTCCTGTAGAATATGCTAGAGTGTTGTTATTCCTGGTGTCGTACAGGCTAAATGGAGATGGGTTATACATCTCTTTCTAGGTTAAGACTTCAAGGATCTTCTGCCATGGAAGTGACATACTCGGTCACTCTAAAGCTTCATTCTATTCTTTGTTAGAGGGCTTTTGGTGGAAGGGCAAAGAGAGTTTATTATACTTTTTTTGTTGTTGTTATCATCCCGATCCTTAAGATATCATTTCTCTTAAACCGTCATTGTTTCCCTAATAGAGCGCTCATATTCCACTGACTGAGAAATCACTTCAGTTTCCCATCTGGACTAGTAGTCATGCTCTTGTGGCTTTTGGGGGTCTTATTTCCTCTGGGGTCTACATGATCCTTGTGAGGTGCCTATTTCAGTGATCCTATTCAGTGTGCTACACTTCTAGTTTGAAAAAAAGAATCAGAGCTGTTGTGTAAGTCAACCAACCTTTTTGAGATTTCCAAATAATGGAGTGTGGTGAGAAATTTTCAAGTAAACAGACTTTAGAACAAAAAACTGTACATAGACAAAAGGGAAAACAAGCAAAGTCACTCTGTAGCATGGTTGAGGGAAAACAAAAGTAAGAATTTTGTTTCTTTCCCTTTCAGTATGGATTGGTATTTTCTGGATACTTCAAGTCTTCCAGGTAGTTGTCCTCTGGGAATTGGGCATAACAAACCTTTTTGTGAGCAGAAAGCAGTGTAATAGATGAGAGGCTCATGTTTTATAGTTGTTGATATGAACATTTCATTCCTGCCCTGAAATGTATTTACCTACACAAGCCACTGATAATGGAAAAACATCAGCTACCAAGCCCTTCTTAGCTCTGAAACATTTTCATCTATTGCTGAATTATATTATTTTTTTCCAAAGATAAATGGAATACAGATTATATTTATTAGAAAAAAAGTTTCAATTTAGTCTTAATATGAAGGGTGGTCCAATATTGAATGTAAACAACTTCTCCAAAGCAGATGTAGGTAAACATTGGTGGAGAGGGAACCATTCTATCTTAGACTCAGGGACTGGCAATTAAGACTGAATTCTCAAGGTGGCACAGAGGCAAGTGAATTCTCAACCCGAAGATGATAAGTAGGTAATAATTAGACAAATAAAATCTTTTCCTTTCTGATGACAAAGGACAGATGTCTCCACTTGATTTCATATTCAATGGAACACTTAACTGCCATTGTGCAGAGAAAGCACTTTTTTCTTTTTTTCTCGGAAAGTGCTGAAGCAGATTGTCTATTAAAAGGCTTAATAGAGAATTCAAAGACAGAGACCTCACTGCAGGAGGAGAAAGCAACTGGGTTGGGAAGAGTGAATCTGATAGTAATAAGCAATTTTACCTCTGCCAGGAAGTTCAATCTCAGAAATTTCCTTGAATGTCAATTCACTTTACGTATATCTCTTGTTCCTTGAGAGTATTAAAACTGTGACTTCAGTAGTTCATTGATGTCAAGATTGTCCCCGGAGGAAGTCAGACACCAGCATTTGTCTACTTTCCTAAGGAAATAAACCCCTTGGCCCAAATGTCAAATGTGTGTGTCTGAGAGAGAATGCACAGCTCTACAATCGGTCTTCCATATGAAAGCCTGCTCAAGAAAATGTTGCTGACTCTGTTTACCAAAGCAATCCTTAAAACTAGTCATCACAAAATAGTCTGAACTTTCCCTGGCAAGCACAAGGGCCTGAGTTCAATCCCCGGTTCTGCCAAAAAAAAAAAAAAAGTCCGAACTGATAAGTATGTGTACCTTGAGCCTCCCTTTTTTTGTGTGAACACTTCCACAAGCCTATCTTAGTCCATGTATACTCCTTCCAGTCCCTTATGTATCATGAAGTTTTATTTGACCAGCTCCTATTCAGAAATTTGTATTTAAGTTAAGTAAATATTTATCTCTTATCTACCCTGTACATGTCACAGAGGACTCAGGAGGAGAAAGAAGATAAGGTGCTCATATTCTGTGAAGGCAATAGGAATGTGAGCACATTATTGTCAGGAGGCCTTCTCAGTGTGCCAGCCCAGGAATACATAGGAATAAACAGGAACAAGGAGGACAGAAACCTCCCCAAGGGGACCTGGGACCACCTGCCTGTGGCAGTGCCATTTGAGCTGTATCTTTCAGGATGCTGAACCGTCATTCAAGCTTCCTATGCATAATTCTCATGGAAATTTCAGAAACTAGGAAACCAAACCTATGATGTTTACATAAAATGATGTCTTCTAGGGCTGGCCAGTTAGCTCAGTGGATTGAAGTGTCTGCTTAGGCAGATGCAGGGGCTAAGGGTTCGATCCCCCAGCATGCAGGGCCGGCCCTGCCCCACGAGCATGCTGAGATGTGTGCCTGTAATCCCAGCACTTGGGAAGCTGAAAACAGGAGGATCACTATGAGTCTGATCTGTGCAGTGAGACCCTGTGGACCCTGTACTAAATACATAAAAAGTCTTCTGAGAAATGAAATGTAGCTATAGAGAATATTAAGGCATAGAAAATAAAGATATTTCATTTAAGGAAGCTTAAGACGGTCTACAAAATAGAAATAACGGACTGTGAAAAGATTTCCGCATGGCTGTTGCTAGATAGACATGCAAATCTACAGGGCACCTTTTATTTCTTCCTATGAAGTTCTGCAGCAGTGAGCATCAAAGATATTTGGTTCCTGGGAAGGTTGATTTATACTCATTAATTTTTCAGGCACTGTAATAGCCGGTAAATGTTCCATTTTGTAATCAAAGACAAACTAAGTCAGAGAAAGGTTGAATATTTGTCTGGGATCTTGGAGCTCATCAATGACAAAACACTGAATTGAACTTTAAGATCTTGATTAGCTACTAATGCCTTAACTGTTCAGAGTATTAGGAGGTTTTATTGGAGGAAGACTGAAAGTCAATATTGACTGATTATTATTTACTAAATAGCTTGGGGTCACACGCCCTGAGCACGCTCCCTGCTCATGGCTCGGGCGGGCACTTCTGTCACTTGCCAGAACCCAGCTTTCACCTACAAGGACAAGCCTCTTAAAACTGTTATTCTGCCTCCTGTACCATCCATATCTCCTGCTCACAAGATCTTTTCAAACAGCGTATCAATGTGCTACTTTTATTTCATCTGTAAAAATCTCTCTACTTGTGTCTCTGACTCCAGAAGTTTCCTACTCCTCTCCTTCACTTCCTGGCCATGCTCCTTCAGAACACTGACTCTACTCTCGGTCTGCATGCCCTCCCTCCTGTTCTCCAACACCTACCTCAGTCTTGCTTCGCCTGCACCACTCCACAGTAATTGCTGTTGTGGAGGCCACTGGGAGAACTCCTAGTCCTCATTCCTCACCGGTCCATTCTTCATTTTCCTGTTATTTGACCTTCAGCAACATTGACACGAGGAGTCCCTTCTTCCTTCTTCCTTGGAACTTTTCCTCCAAACCCATAGCAACTCATTCTCTTTGTTTTCTTCCTAGTTCTCATGGACTTGGATCAAAATAGGAATTTGAAACTTACAGCTTCGAGGGCCAGCCAAATAGCTCAGTGGATTAAAGCACCTGCAAGCAGGTGCAGGGGTCCAGGGGATTGATCCCTGGGCCTGCTGGACCAGCCCCACTCCCAGGATGCACTGAGATGGCAATTGAGACTGGGCATGGTGGTGCGTGCCTGTAATCCCAGCACTTGGGAGGCTGTAATCAGGAAAATCACTATGAGTCTGATATAGTAGTGAGACCCTCAACACCCTGTAGACCCTTCCCTAAAATAGAAAAAAAGAAAGAAAGATAGACAGACAGACTACAAACTTACAGCTTCGGTGGCTGAACTAATGAAGTGCGCCAGTCCTGTTAGATCCCACCTCCCTAGCAGGATTCCACCTCATCCTCCCCAGCTCAGTCGATGGCAGCAACACATCTGGAGCTGCTTATGTCGGAAAACCTTGATTCACTCTACCTTTCTCTCCTGCCCCACATATAATCTATGAACTGCTTACTTTGGCTGTAGCAACACAGTACAGCCACAGCAGGTTCTCACTTGTTGCCTGTTACAGGTTACCATCATTTACATTTATTTATTTATTTATTTATTTATTTATATATTTATTTATTTATTTATTTGGCACAGGGTGTCAATACACAGGTCAGACTCATAGCGATCCTCCTGTTTAAGCCCCACCAGTGCTGGGATTATAGGTGTGTGCCACCATGCCCGGTTTTGGGGGCAGCATGGCACACCTGGTGTTCCGGGGCCGGCACAGTATGCAGTACTGGGGATCAAACCCGGGCCCTTATCTTATTGAAACAGTCCTTCCAGTGATCTCTGGGCTTCTGTCCTTGCTGAATTCTTCATGCCACATCCTAGTTATCCTGGTAAAACTCACCTCCTCCCCTGAAGACTGTCTAATTTACTCATCACCCTGGCTCTGATGGCCCAAGCCATTAGTCCTCCTGTCATTCTGTTACGTTGCCTTCTCTTATTCTTTCCCTCACCCAGGAGGCTCTAGGCTCTCTGGCCTCCTTCCTGCTCTCCAAACCTTCTGCTGTAAAAGAGAGGATAGTAAATAATTTAGGCTTTATGGGCCATGTGGCTTCTGTCACCTGTGCAACTCTGACATTGTAGCAGAGAAGAATAGATGACACATAGGTGAGTGAATGTGGCTGGTTCCAATTCAGTTCTATTTTAAGTAACAGACGGTGGTTCCTAGATGCTGTCTGGGAGCTATGAGTCAAATCCCCACCTCAGAGCCTTTGCGCAGGGTTTGTGAAATGCCTGGAATTCTTTCTCCTGATGGCTGTATGGCTCCCCATCACCTTCTTCAGGAATCTCCTCAATGCTTGCCTTCTTAATGAGGCTTTGTCAGTCATAAAGCTGGCAGAACCTAGATGTCTTATTTGAATTGGAAAAAGTAGTCAGTGTTTTCAGGATCGCAGGGGCAAAGCATGGGGAACCCAGGGAGGGTATATGTATCCAAGGTCTGATATAGGACAACTCTTGGCACAGCTGGGCCTCAGGGGACAAGAATGGGAGCAGCTGCAGAATCCAGGGTCCAGGGGACTGGGTGACCTTGGGAGAAGCAGAATCTCCTGAGCTTTTGCTGAGTTCCCTATTATGTGTACCAGATCAGAAGCTGGAGGGGCAGGGGCTTTACTGCTACAGCACACCTGAGCCAGGCTCCCGAGACAAGGAGCTCAGAGAAGCTAGAGAGGATATCAGATGAGCCAGAAGCTAGACAGGCACGTATGCAGGCCTCCCTTCCCCACCGTCTCCTCTAACTACAAGGGGGATTAACTATATCATTTGAAGAACACAAGGAATATGTTGGGCCACGTGTTTAAAAAGAATTTGGATAAAGACAAAGCCTTAAACTAGACATGGTGCCCTTTGAATGGGGGCTCCGGGTGACTCCCTGGGCCACACATCTGTGACACGAGCCCTGGTTTCCACCTCGGCCTCCAACAGTGGAGGTCACACGTTCTTTCCTATGTTACTTTCCTCCCTCACACCTGTCTCAATCTAGTTAGCGTGCCGTGTTGTCTAGCTTCCCTATTCTATTATCTTTGTGCCTCCCTCAAATTTAAGCTACCCAGGACAGGGATTTTATTTAACTCCATTGCTTGCTTCTCACATAGTAAATGCAATAAATATGCTCAAATATATCAAAATTAGGACTGGGGCAACAGCGGCATAAGCACCTGCCTGGCATGAGCAAGGTCCCAAGTTCGATTCCCGGTCCGAAAAAAATATATATATATATATTATGGCCTCAAGTATATCAAAATTAGATGAATAAACCTGGGGGAAAAGAGGAAGGAATGCTATAAGAAGGGATCAAAGCCTTGTTGATTTCACTTCATTCCCTTTCCACATTCTTGACCCTTCTTTTCACTAGCTGTAACTCAAAGCTAAATGCTATTCAGTTCTTTTCCCCTTCCAGAAAAGATAATTTTTAAAACTCTTAGTATTTAAAATTATCTGCCTTAATAATTTCCTCTATAAAAGGCAGCAATCAAAACAAGACCTTTAATTTAAATTAATGGTTGGCATGTAGAATAGAAATGTGAACGTGAATGTAATTTTAAAGTTTCATGAGGTTTATTTCCCTGATATGAGCTCAGCTGATGCTCTTCATGGTGTGCCCATCCCAGAACCAGTCTTTCTCAGAAATCTGCACTTGGTCTGCTTCTCTCCTCACCATGTAGGCCCTGCTGTATTAACTATAGCTGCAGTTTCAAAAGACATGGACCACTGTCTCCAGCCTCTATCTTCTGTCTTGCCCTAAAAGGATACTGGCCCCATGGAGAGTCCCCTTGGAACACCCATTCAGTGCATGTCCCTCTTCTTCGTCTAGCTGCCAGCCTCTCCCTGCTGTGTCTTTGGGTGCAACATTCTCATGCCTCAGGATCAACTGCAGAAGTGGGGCTGTCTCTGGCACTTCCTCACCCTCCATCTGACTGCACATGGCAGCTTGTTTGGTTTTACCTCCTAAATATCTCCTGTGTCTGTGTTTTCCTCATCATCTCCGCATTTCTTGGTCTGATTCATGTGCTTGCCATTCCTACTCTATTCAGACCCCTTTCGGGTCTTCTTGCCTTTAGCTGCGCTTTCAGATAAGCCATCCACAGTGCTGCTGAAGCAGTCTTCCTGCATGCAAGGCTTAGCATGTTTCTCTCCTCTGAAGTTTGTTCAGTGGCTCTTCTTTACTTATAACACCAAATCTGAGTGCCTTTAAATGCCATGTAAGTCTCTGAATTGCTGCTCTTTCTAGGTCTTTTTAGGTTATATTCCAGAAATACCAAACTACTGGTATTTATCCAACTATTTTTTTTTCATGACCTCTCATGAGTCCATGTTTAGCACCGAGTGTAGCATCTCCTACTGGGAATGTCTTCCCCAGATTTAAAAGCCCTGCAAACATTGGCTTCTTCTCTTAGACTGACCTTCATTGCATTTTTTTTCCCAGCACATCTGAGGCAATTCCAGTGTTGCTTTTTGCATGGGACATGGCAGTGATCTGTTTGCTAATAAACTCGAAGCTTCTTTGGAGAAGAGCCATCTTTTTATTTTTATATCAAAATGCCATACACGGTGGCCAGCACCTGGTAGATACTCAATAAATAACTATATGAAGAGCAAATGTTACATTCAGCTTTGACTATCCCACAGTCTGAATATCTATGTATAAATGTAAATGACGGACCTGAAACCTCACAATCACAATTGTAAGTACTTACATTTTACGTAGTTTTCTACATCTATGAACATTTGTCTGAAGAGTACAAAAGGCAATTAGTTTTATTTTCCCCTAATGATTGTAGAAAAGGTTATTTTAAAAGTAAAAAAAATAGTTTGTAATTTGTATTTTACAAATGTTCAGAAACAAAACTACCTCTAAAATTACAAACAATCCTCATGAGCAACATTTCATGGGTTTAACAATATAGTTGTGCAGTCTAAATCGATAATAATATGTGAGTAAAAAGCAGTATTTTAGACACAAAGCTTATCTTGCACGTATGACTTAAGTCTTAATTTCTGACCTGTGTCTTTTTACATGATAAATATGTTCGTTTTAATATATATTAATTATAACATGCATTTTCAGAGCCTGATGGTGATTAAAATTCAGCAGTGATTTATGAAAACTGTGAACTGCTTTCACTAGATGATGTTCCCTGCTTTTGTTAGGGACACATTAAAAGGGAAACATCCTTGTTAGAGGGACATATGGGGTGATAAACATTTTTTAGGTGATCAAACAGTTAAGTGAGGCTGCATCTTCCAATGATTGTTGAAAGCATCTTATAGCAAGCACCTTACAGCACCAAGATAATTTTCTTTTGTATATTAGTTGTTTAAGCAAACTTTTATGAGCTTGGTTATAATTAGCTTTATGCTGTGCAATAAGCAGATGTGTACCTGTGCACTTAAAAAATCCTAAGTAAAAAAAATCAAAAGTTTAAGTTAGTATCACCAGACCTAAAAATAACTTCTCACTCTTTATAAACTATTTTTGTGCCCAAAGAGAAGCAGAGAGAAGAAAAGAAAGAACTGACATTTAATCCAGAACAGATATGCCTTTGGGTAGAGATAGCTGCTGAGTAAAGTTGACAGATTTCTACAAAAAGTACAATTCATAGATAGAAAAAACTTGTACTCTGCATCTACAGGCTATTAAATTTGGACTTTCAGAGCAAAGACCATCTAGCAAATCTCAGTTATCTCTAAAATAAGATGTTACTTATCTTGCAGTAGCATCAGTATTTACTGGTTACATTAATTGGAATATCATAATTATTATAACAGCAGCCACATCAAAAAAGCTAGTTCACAATATTACTTTTTCTTCCTTTGGAATTATGATCTGAATGTGATTCTTTTACCCCTTGACCCCATTTTTAAGGAGTCATTAAGAAATGATCACTTAATTAAAATGTATTAATTTAAAGGATTGGAAAAAGACTTAATCAGAAGAATTTCTCAGATACTGAGATGCATGTGATGGTGGATTCTTACTGTGCATTAGATTTCATAGAAAGAAACCCAAGATCATGTACTGGCGACCTTGGAGGCCCAGGCCTTGTGAAAAGAGGTAAACACGGCTGCATTGCCATTTTTCCATTTCTATTCAGTGTAAAGTAACTCAGGGTTTCTGGAACAAGGAATCAATGAATAACAGCGAGATCTAGTCAGCTTCTCTCTACTGTTTACATTGTGTTCTTATTTCATCCTCCGTCCTCCACTACACACACACACACACACACACACACACACACACACACACACAAGTGCTTTCAAGTGAAAGCCTTTAAGCTTTTTGGCCCTTTCTCTTTGTATGTTCCTTTGAAAATGCACGAGTGATGTACTCTCCTATCACCATGGTCTCTTCCAGAATGACTGTCCACCTGAGGGTCATGATCATAAACAAATGTGATTCCTTTACAGGAGTGTTACAAAGATGAGGGATCTTGGTGTTGCTGGAATAGTTTAGAATGCAGTGGTTTTTGAAACATGGGCTATTTATTAAGGAAATACAATAAAATACTATGTGAGATATTGTCATGGAAGTTCAGTGGGTGCCTGTGCCCATTAGTGTGGTCAGCGATGAGCCAACTCAGTCTCACCTCCTTGGTTATTAATTGGCAAAGGAAAAGACTTGATCTATTCACAAAAAGGCACTGTGAGTAACTGCACTCTACCTCCATTTCCTTTTCTCATATGTAAGCTCTTTTTGAGTAGTATTCTAGTAGAATTGATAGTTTAAAAATTAACCAGACTCCCTAACTACTACTTGAAATAGAGTTCAAAGAGGGTTTAAAAATAACTGTTGATTTATGAAAAAGCAATGGAAAGGGAAGACTGGGAGTCTTTTCTTCCATTTCTTTCTTTCTGCTCCTCCAATACCAATATCACATCTGCCATACAGCATGCAAAAGCTTTCTATATTACACTGTAGGATAAAGCAACTTGGTAGAGAAGGTAATTAACAAGGGTATTACTGTTGTAATCGTGAGATTGGTTCTTAAAGAACCAAATGACTTATCTAACCTGTGCCTGCTCTTACCTCCTCTGTGGCAAAATGAAGGTTCTTTTTTATTTGTTCCCTCCAACTCTTCCCTGCTTTAATGTTTAATAATCTAAAATGTTCAATTTGCTGGAATTTTCTTCTCTTTCCCCCTATTGGATTAACATATATTCTTCACCCATCCTTTTCCATCTGCTTTCTTTTCTCTTCCTGATAGTGCTTCACAGTGTAGAGGTTTGTTTGTTTGGCAGAAAGGGAGCCTGCCAGGGTGCTTTACTTCTTCCACAAATGGGTGGAAAAATGGGTAGCAGAGCATCGTCACAATGATGAAATTCCAAGCTACCACTGGAAGGGAAGGCCAAGAGCCAGAGCCGGAACATGAGGCTTAAAAGTAGTACGTGAGCATCCCAGCCACTTTGTGTTGTTTAACAAAATTGCGATCAATAGTCAGACCGAGAAGGCCAAAGCATCACACAGATTGCATATCCTATAAAATGCTCTGTAGCTCATCTTTTCTGTAGCTTACAATCCATTTCATGAGCTATTTCCATCATGCCTATATTTCAAAGCCTAAAATAGCAGTCTACACTCAGTAGTGGTCCTCATAGTTGGGTGTATAGGTATCATTGAGGGTGTGTTTTAAACGTGCTATTTCAGGGATCTTAACCCTGGAGGTACTGACTTACAAATTTGTGTGGGGGGTAGTGATTTAGGTATCAGCAATTTCAATAATTGCGTGCAAAGTGAGATAATTTTTTTTTAAATGAGAAACTAACCTAGAAAACAACCATCCATGTTAATGAAGGCTTTTTAATACATATAGTCATCTTTAGTCATAATCCTTATCTATCTTTTCATTTTATTTGGAAATAGCAATGATAGATTTTATAAATCTCAAAACACTTCATATGAATGAGTACAAGATGTCTGGATGTTATATATAATCACTAGATTATTAATTTGGAAGTAGCTATTTCCATTCACAGAATATAATCTTGGATTAAACGAGTCTTTGTTCATTAACTATCAGAGACTCTTGGACCTTAATTTGCTATGGACCAGCTCTGAGGCAGCTATACTCACCCTGTGACAATTTGTTATGTTATTGCTAGTCCTTGTTTCGGTGTTCCAAGGAAAATATCCTGGAGCAGTGACTGGTTATCAGGGCTATTCTTTTTTCTCTTCAGGGCCTTGTTTTTGTTTCTTGTGAGTGTTTCATCTTATTTCCTCAAGGCCCTTGCGAGTTGCTTGAATGTTGACTTTCTAAAAAATTGTCTGTAAAAAGCTCGGAGAAATCAGTTGAAATGTCTAAACAATGAAAAGCAGGAGGTTAGCCAAGTAGTGAGTATGTTTCTAAAGGCATACAGTAATGATATTTTTCTCTTTTAAATTTGGCACTATTTTAAGCACCCATCCTATGTAAGATTTGCCTTGTAAATACCCATACATTGTTTCTGTAATGACATACTCCTGAAGCTCTCTGTGCATTTTACATGATTTCCTTGTAGTCTTTTAGTAAGGGAAAAAAGTGAGAATAATCTGAATGTTTTCTCATGATAATTGCCAGAAAGAATTGTTTAAAGATGATTCTACAGTATTAAAAGTAAGAAAGACATCCTACTCAAAGGTTTACCTTTTGTTCGCTCTAAAAATAATTTCAATGCAAAATTTTTAAAAAATCATCTAGTTCTACCCAAACCAAACAGGTTTTGTATATGCTTTCATATGCATCTTTATTAAAATTTTGATATTTTGTTCATCACGTATTGTTTGAATTTTTATTTAAAACATCATCATTTAAAATATTGTCTGATTTGAATACTCAGAGATTATTTTGTATGTGCAGCTCCTTAAATCTGGCACCCCAAGTAAATGCCTCCCTAGGATTACCTTAGGAAAACTTCAAAAACACTATCCCCAGCTGTATGGGGGAAAGTATGCTATTTACAAAGCATTAACAGTAGATCTTATCATCCAGCACAATGTCCAGAACAAGAAAGGTCTCACTGAATTCAATTAAAATATGTCAGCGTTTACTTTATAAAAGTATTCCTTATTTGTTGTCTTGAATTTTCCAGAGTTAATTTCCATAATCATTATCAATTTATTATTTTCTTGAATATATTTTTAAAAAGGAGTAAAGACATTTAATTAAAAGTACATGAACAAAAAAACTCTAAAAATATCTACTTTTTTCTATTTACAACATAATCTGAGAATATTATATTAGGCATTCAGAATTTTCCCAGCATTGTCTGTTTGTCTAAGACTTTCAAAGATTCTCAACTCATTCTTTTACAATTTGCCCTTGAACATTACTTTTTTGGAAATGAGATAAACAGAGTGCTATATCTTCCTATAACATAGTGACCTTGCTTTGTATTGACAAAAAAAAAAAAAAAAGCCTCTTATAGCTGGTTCTTATGTACTGCGTGTATTGATGTGTTTCTGTAGGTCCAGATCAGTGAAGAGAAGCTATAACTGTTCTCTTGCTTTGTAGATTTTTTTAAAATCCTTTAGACCAGAGATATTTTGGAAATATCATTTCAGATTGAATTTGCACTTAGAAACTTAAACCAGATAATTGTTGTAGTGTTCATCTATTGAACTTTTTTTTTTTTTTTCAGTGACTTCTCTAAGTGAAATGATTAGTTTCTGGAAGTTGAATGTTCACTGCAAAAAATTTGCTTTAATCTGAAACTCACCATAATGGCAATCATTCAATAGTATAAAGAGCACACAATTCTGAAAGTTATCTCTAAATGATAGAGATA
>NW_004524715.1:496562-500322 GCF_000260255.1 Octodon degus
TCACATTTAAGTGCATTATTTGAAAATGTATTGTTAGTATAAGGTGACTAATAACTACCAAATTATATTTTAGACATTTCCTGTTACATGAAGTCTAATTGCCTCTCTGATTTGCCGCAAACTACTTTTTATCCAATCCAAGGCTCATGCATCTCTCAATTTCCCAAAACTAGCATCATAAGATTTTAAAACTTATTAGTCTTGAAAAGCTGTATAATTATATTTTCTGTCAACTTTATAACTTCTAACTTTATAAAGATGGATTTTAAATAATGCTGAATTCTGGTTATATGAGTATGAGATATAATTATAATAGGAAATTTTAAAAATGCAGAAAATTGTAAAATCAACATTTGAAGTTTGAATATGTTTCTATTTAGGGATTTATCTGTGGAAGGCATGTAGGAAAGTGTGTGTGGAAGAGAGAGAAAAAAGGGTATGTGTGATTTATTATACTGTTCCCCCCATATAATATTATACCATGGAAATTTTTTCATGTCATCAAATAGGCATTAAAAGTAGAATTTTTGGTGTGAGAGCTTCCAGCTACCCTGCGCCAGTGGGACCTACTGCTCCAAGCCCAGGCGCAGCATGGGTAAGACCCTCTTCCACCACCTTAGGATGCCCCCCACCTCCCCCATCCCGCGTGCCTACTAGGAATTTCTGCCACATTCAGGGAACCCCCAGACCCAGCCCTAGCCCAAGCCTGGTGAGTGTGTCGGAGAGCTTCCGGCTACACTGCGCCAGTGGGACCTACTGCTCCAAGCCCAGGCGCAGCCTGGGTGAGACCTTCTTGCACCCTTTTAGGATGCACCCTACCACTCTGCAGCACCTCCCCTTCTCCGCCTGCCCAGTAGGAATTTCTGCCACGTTCTGGGAACTCCCAGATCCAGTCCTAGCCCAGGCCTGGTGAGTGTGTGGCAGAGCTTCCAGCTACCCTGTGCTTGCGTGACCTACTGGTCCCAGCCCAGGCACAGCTTGAGTGACACCCTCTTTTACCCTCTTGGGACACCTCCCATCACTCCATAGTACCCCTCCACACCCCACCCACAGAGTAGGAAATTCTTTCACACCCCAGGAACCCCCAGATCCAGTCCTAGTCCAGGCCCTGTGAGTGTGTGGGAGAGCTGCCTCTGCCCCCTACTCCACCTTGTCCCCTCCAGACTCAGCTCAGGCCTGCCATATAGGCCTAGGGTGAAACCCTGCAGCTGCAATCCCTGCAGAGAGTGTAGGGGACAGAATCACCCAGCTAGTCCAGAAGCAGAACATCTTGCCAGAGGGGCACAACAGGTTCACCCACAAGGGCAGCAGCAGGAAGGAGCTGAGCACAGCAGCCAGACCCAAGCCAGGAACAGCTGGATAAATCCAAACTTTGTAGATCTGCACCTGAACTTCAGTAGGTGCTAAGGTTATAGCTGCAACAAAGATCTACAACAAAGGTCATTAGACAGTGCTACACAAAATGATGAGAAGGAACAAAATGCAATCTCAGAACCCAAGCCCACCCATAACAAGTGCAGAGTGACAACCTCTTTCACCCTCCTGAATCACACACCTGAAAGCAATGAATCAACGGCTTCTGAAATAAAGAAACAGCGGCAGAAAGGTGTAGAGGAACTCAGATTGGAAATAAAAAAAGAAATCCCTGAATTAATAACATCTGCAGTAAAGAATCAAATGCAGAAACATATGGAGAAAACCCAGTGCCCACCCAGAACAAGTGCAGAGGACCCTAACTTGGCTTAAATGTATGAATTAATAGTGTCGATAATAAATAAGCAATAGCAGAAAGTCATAGAGAAACTCAGAGCAGAATTCTTTTCTACTAGCTCAGCTCAAATGTACAGATTAATAGCATTGATAGTAAATAAGCAACAGCAGAAACTTATAGAGGAACTCAGAGTGGAATTCTTTTCTGAAATAAAAAAGGAATTCTCAGAACTCATAGCATCTGAAGTAAAGAATCAACGACAGAAACAGAGAGAGGAAACCCAAACTGAAAAAAAACACTGCAGTAAAAGAATTTATAACTGCTTCTAAAGAAGACATTGATAAAAAACAATAGAGGAGATTAGAAAAATGATGGATTCCTTGAATGAGCAATACAGGAAAGAAGTAGAACGCATGAAGCAGAGTCAAAGAGATACAGAAGAAATTAAAATCTCAATCACAAGCTTGCAAAACCGTTTAAGTGAAAGTGAAGACAGAGTTTCAGATCTTGAAGACGCTGGTGCAGCTAGTGAAAAGATAAGAAAGGATCTCTTAAAAACAACTAGGATGCAGGAAAAAATAATCCATCACCTGCAAGATGATGCAAAGATGAAATATGTGAGACTAGTAGGCATCAATGAGAAAGAAGGAGTCAATACAAAGGACATTAAAAATATATGGGCAGAAGTAATAGCAGAAAACTTCCCAAATATGAGGAGACAATCTGACTTTCAGGTAACCGCAGCATACAGAATGCCAAGTAACCCCAACCCAATGAAAAAACACACTGAGACATATAATAGTAAAGATCCCAGAAATTCAGCACAAGAATAATATAATGAAAGCCGCTAGAGAAAAGAAGCAGATCACATTCAAAGGAAAACCCATCAGAATTACGACCGACTTCATAAACCATGCAGGCAAGAAGAGCATGAAGCAGAGTACTTCAGGTCCTCTATGAAAACAAATTCCAGCCCAGACTACTATACCCTGCAAAACTCTCTTTCAAGTTTCATGGAGAAGTGAAATACTTTCGTGACAAAGAACAGCTAAAGAATTTCGTGATGACAAAGCCAACCCTACACAGGCTACTGAAAGATGTTCTAGAGAGGGACCAAAATGATCAGAATTCCATGAATGAGATCAGAAGCAACCAACTAAAAAGGGCAAACAATTAAACACAGGAGAAAAAGGAGCGAATGACAACAGGTAAATAACATTTCAATCATAATTCAATACATCTCAATTCTAACCATCAATGTAAATGGACTCAATTCACCAATTAAGAGAAATAAACTGGCACAGTGGATTAGGAAACAAAATCCAACAATATGCTGTATACAAAAAACACATTTAACGCATAAAGACATTCATAGGCTGAAAGTGAAAGGATGGAACACATGCCCCAGCCCCTCAGAAAAAAGCAGGAGTAGCAATCCTATTCTCAGACAGTCTCAACTTCAAACCAACAATGTTCAAGTGAAATAAAGAAGGCCACTATATACTTGTTAGGGGAAAAATTCAAGAAGAAGAGGTAACACTCATAAATATGTATGCACCAAACACGGAGGCACCCAACTATATAAAGCAAATCTTAATGGACATGAAAAATCTAATATCTAATACCACAATTTTAACAGGAGACCTTAACACCTCCTTATCCCAAAAAGATAGGTCTACCAAACAAAAACTTAGCAAAGAAATAAGAGAACTGAAACAGAGCTTGAAACAAATGGACTTGGAGGACATATACAGAGTATTCCACCCAAACACAGCTGAATACACATTTTTCTTAGCTGCACATGGGTCATTTTCTAAAATAGACCACATACTGGTCCATAGGTCATGATTAACTATATGTAAAAAAACAGAAATTATCCCATGCACATTATCTGACCACAGTGCAATAAAACTGGATATAAATGATAAAAGAAACCAAAAAAAAAAAAAAAAAACCTTACATACACGGAAATTAAATGACACCCTACTCAGCAACCAATGGGTCACAGATGAAATTAAACAAGAAATTCAACAATATCTACAATTCAAT
>NW_004524715.1:501152-520809 GCF_000260255.1 Octodon degus
AATACTACCAGATAGAATACAGCATCAAGAAGATCACACACCATGACAAGGTAGGATTCATCCCAGGGATGCAAGGATGGTTCAATATTCAAAAATCTAAAAATGCAATACACTATATCAATAGAGTGAAAACTAAAAACCACATGATCATCTCCATTGATGCAGAAAAGGCTTTTGACAAAGTCCAACACTCATTCATGTTCAAAGTCGTACTTAAAATTGGAATAGTTGGCCTCTACTTCATCTGGTAAAAGCCATTTATGAAAACCCAATGGCTAACAAAGTCCTAAATGGGAAAAAACTGAAATCTTTTACTCTTAGATCTGGTACAAGACAAGGATGTCCTCTCTCACCACTACTATTCTATATAGTTTTTGAACCAATTTGATTTGATACTACCTCATATTGCTATTTCTGAATAAAATCATGGGGAAAAATAGAATTTTTTAATGGTTACATAATGTGTACTGTGTAACCATATTACAATGTTTTCATACATTTATATGTACATGAATTGTTTCTAATTATTAAATTTTGTTGTTATAACATTGGTAATTAACATTTTTACTCACTAATTTTCATGAACATCTCAGATTCTTTCCTTAGAATTCTTTTTTTTAAAAAATTGTTATTAGGGAGAATCTTTACAAGTCCAGTCTTGTAGTAAAACCATGAACACCCTGTCAGCCCTTTCCTAAAAATGCAGGAAAAAAACTGTTATTAGACTGGGCATAGTGGCTTTCACCTGTAATCCCAGAGCTTGGTAGGCTGAAAAGAGGAGGATGACTATGAGTCTGATCTGTATAGTGAGACCCTGTACACCCTGTACTGAATACATTAAAAAAAAACACTTAAAAATTTGTTAAAGAGTAAAAAGAAATATACTGTAAAGAAACAGAAAGAAAGTAACATACAAGAATATATATGGTGCAGAATTTCAAAACAAGAATAAGAAATTAGCAACGGTTCTTATATTAGGTATTTTTATCATCTAATCTATTGCTCAAATTAATAGATACAGGTATGCAAGACCATGCCCCTGCTGAGTATTTTTCCCAAAAACTGAAAACATCATACCACAGTGATATAAGTGCACCCATGATTATAGCAGCACAATTTGTCATAGAAAATCTTGCAAGCAACCAAAATGCCCATCACCTAAGGAATGGATAAAATAAGATGTGATAGTTTTATACAATGGAGTATTAATCAGCTATAAAGAAAGACTGACTTGAGGTCTTTCCCTAGAATTCTTAGTTTATTCATATAATACATTCATAATTTTAAGACTTTTGTGTACATATTGCCATTATACTTTCCAGAAACATTGCTATATTACATTTTTAGAAATGAGTGCTTTTATGGAGCCAAAAGGACAGACCTAGGCAAACAGGCTCCCTGAAGCCCTCCTTTTGTAAGGGCCCTTCCATAAGACCCTTCTATAGGAGCACTAATCTCATTCATGAAGGTACAGTCCTTCTTACCCTATTACCCCCAAACACTGGAGGCGATTCATTGTTTCAACATGAATTTTGGAGCTACAGATCTTCAAATGATAACATGTGTTCATACATTTAAATCTATCAAAAATGTGCTTATAAGGGCGGGAGAGATATCTCAGTAGAATAAGCACCTGCCTGTCAAGCACAGGGTCCTGAGTTCAATCCCTGGTACCACAGAAAGAAAAAAAAAATGTTCTTATGGTAGAGATTAAGAATTGCCTTCTAAAACACCTCCTTCTTTGCTTCTTTAGGAATCCATACTATTTTTAAAAAAGAAAAACCTGCATATTTTGCAAAGAGTAGACCGTATTACACCCTGTGGAACTCTGTCTCAGGAACTCTGTTTTAGGGAGAGCCCTGGGGCCCAATTCAGGCTAATAAAATTACAGGGTAGCTAAGTACTACTTCTAGAGGGAACTTTGCAAAGGAGAATCTGCCTTATCTCTTCCTCGTCCTCCATCCTACATCAGATATGGTGCCTGATGCTTAAGCAACCCTCATGGTAGACAGCTAAGACAGAGGACAGAGGAGATGTGTCACTGGCAAGCCCTTCAGGCTGCTGTATTAGCCCTAGAAAGCATAACTGTGACTGTCCAGTATCCCACTGGGGACATGTTTGCTTTGCATCATGATTGTGTCCACTGCAGGGAGCTGGTGTACATAGGGGACACATCTTAATTCTACTTGTTCTTGTTATTGCCTACCTATCCAGGCTCTCCCTGCTTCTATATCTCTCAAGCCCCTTCCCATTTGAAAAAGCACTATTTCCATTTTTTTTTTCAATTCCATTTTTCTCCCCCTTTTCTCTCCTCTCCATCCTTTCATTTCTTGTTCACTTTCTCATTTGAAAAGATCTTCCTACTTCCTATTATCCATCTACTATGTCACTCTTTATTTATAGTTTAGGTTCCTTATATAAGAAAAACCACGTGATATTTAAACCCAGTGTGTGTGTGATTTGTTTTACTAAAGGTTAAGGTCTCAAGATGTATAATTACCAACAAATGCCTCAAGTTAATCTTTCTGGCAGAGTAGAACTCCATTTTATGTAAATATCACATTTTTATCCATCTGTTTATGAGCACATGGGCTGTTTCCAGTATTTACCTATTACAAATTGTGCTACTACAAGTATGGCATCTCAGGAGAAGTAGATGACTAATAAATACATGAAAACATGTTCAATGTCTTCGGACTTTAGAGAAATGTGAATGTAGATAACACTGTGACTCCATCTTGCTCTAAAAAGAATGCCCATCATCAAGAAATCAACCAATAACAAATGTTGGTAAGTTGGCAGGAGAAAAAAGAGCCCTTCTTCATTGTTCCTGGGAATGAAGTCTGGTGTGACCACTGTGGAAATCAGTATGGAGATTCCTCAAAAATGCAAAACTAAAGATTTCATTCCATCTATTCCCAACTATTCCCTTTGTAGGAATTTTCCCCAAAGACTTAAAGACTTGGTAAGACAGTGATACACACATACCCGTGTTTATAGCAGCCCAATTTGTAATAGGCAAATCCTAAATTTAACCATTCTACATGTTTATCTTTTGGTCAAGGAGTAGCTGACAAACATTTTTCCCATCCTGTAAGTTGTCTCTCTGCCCTATTGGTTGAGTTGCTTATTTTGCTGTGAAGAGGCTTTTTAGATATGATTCTGTTTGTTGATCTTAAGCACGATTTCTTGTCCTGTAGTATATCGGAGCAACTGAAAACTCACTGGTCTGTAGCCTTCACCCTTTCCATTTGGCCATTTATACCAGATACCTGGGCACTTGACAAGGAGTAGCTAGTAGCTTATGCTGAGCGCAGGAAATTGATATCAGTAAAGTGAGATTGTTGACATTTTTCTAAAGTCAGTTATTTTTTGCTTGGAGAACATAAAGTTTTCCATGACTTTCTGCTGCTATTCAGGTACAAAATTCCTTATAAAACTAGACTAGCATAAGCTCAAAGGAGCAATCCTCTTGCTGTCTATGTCCTTTCCTTCTCAGAACAAGCAAAGTCAGTGCCAGCTGTGGTTGAAGGCCTCTAGTTTTAATACACATCTCCAAAACCAGGGACAGCAGCTCCAAAGATCTCTTTATTTTGTACTTGGAAAAAGATGTAGAGTAGCTTGTTTTAGTCATTGAATTTTCCTTTTTTGATTAAATTTTGAAGCTTCTTTAGAAATAATTTGCTATTATTAATAACAATCAGTAGAGAAATAATATATTTCGTACACAAGGGAATGTTCTTATTTAGCGTTATTACCCCAGGAACCGTTGTTCATAAGCACTTCTATGAAACCCACCTACCTTTTAGGCTTTCACTCTCCCCATTTTTTTTCTACTCCTGTTGCTAAATGATTTATTCTCTTGAACTCTAGCAGCCCTCATGTCCCAGTAGTGTCCCTTTGCCCATCTCATCTTCTGCAACACTTTATGCAGAGAATTCTCCTGAACAGTCTTTCTGTCAGCAGCTTATAAACCTTCAGGATTACCCTAGGAGATAAGATGCCGTTTCCTAGCTGTTAGTCACTTCTGACCTTACCTTGTTGAAAAATCCCACAAAGGGAACATTTTTTTGCCAGTATCTAGTAGATGCTTAATAATTATGGACTGAAATGGAATTATGGAAAAATGTATATATGTATATGTTTTCCTTTATTTATTGCCATCTATACTTCTTTTATAAATTAAAAAGTGATATATACACAATTTTTTAGTTCAAACATATATATTATTTTCATCATACATGTGTTGGCTTATCTATTTCATTTAGAAGTCAATAATAATATTTCATGGCCTTATATTCATAATTTGAATATTTCAAAATTTGAACACGTCATTAATTCTTTGCCAAATTATTGCAAGGAATGTTTAAAATGTCATCCTTCATGGTTGCATTTATATATTTGGTGATATGCTTAGTGGAAAAACTACAGAAATAATTAGCTTGAATTTTGGACCTTGGGCCATTGTATAGGGAATGTATCTCTCCACCTCTTTCTCTGGGTGCCCTCAAACAACAAAGGCTGTCTCCAGAGCTCACTGTTGCACTGCTAGACATGCAAGGTCTCCATTCACCTCATTTCTGGATGTCAGATGTGTGCTTGCTGTTAATAAGGAACTCAACTCTATTTTTATTTAGCATTACAGATTGAACATTGTGATATTCAGTATATTAAAATATAAGACTATCAAAAACATAATAAGCACTAATTTCATAGCCTTTTTATAAATTATAGAGTCATTTTTATATATGTATATATGGCTTATTTTAGTTCCAGTGACAAATTCCATATTAGATAGCAGGAACCTCAAGGGGCTGGGGAGATGGCTCAGTGGAATAAGTGCTTCCCTGGCAAGCACAAGGGCCTGAGTTCAATCCCTGGTTCTGCAAAAAAAAAAAAAAAAAAAAAAAAAAAGCAAAGCAGGAACCTGATGCTAAAAGAAAAGTTAAATGAAGATATACAATAAAAGAAAACTCCTCAGAGAAGTTCACCTGATTGGAAATGGTGCTCTAAATTTATTTAAATTGCTACCTCTCTCTATTCACACCCATTAAACAGTGAACCTAACCACTGTCCTATGTGTTTAATTATAATTTGGTTTAATGTGTGCTCTAACATGAAAGTCTTTTCCTTAAAATTAAAAACTGATGTGTTTGAATTTTATCTAATTTTTTAAGTGTGGTCCCCAAACACCAAAAAGATATGACTTATAAAAGAAGGCTCATTATAAAAGATACATTGCTTTGAGTTACTAATGAAACTTAGCAATACCTGAGACCTATGACATGCACTATAGTAAACATTTGTCTCTCAGAATGCATAATAATTTTAATTATTACAAGATGAAAAAAGTGTTGACAGTGACTATCCTGGATTCCCAACCTGCAAGTTTTATTACCAATGCCAAGGACTACAGCAAAGACTTTCTTAAGCTCTATCTTTGTATCAGCAAAATGGAAATAATAATAGTAGATGCCTCATAGGTTACTGGAAGGAATAAAAGAGATGATATATCCAAACCTGGAGTACAGAGCCACAGGCACTTAATAAGCAGGTGTTACTCTGTTGTGGTAGAGGTGTGGTGATATTTTTACTATCTATTGATTGTGATTGGGCTTGGTATATGAGTTTGTTTGTTTGAAAATAATCAGAGGTGGTTGAATAAAATGTAACAGTGTTGAGCTTCTTACCCTGGATGTTTGGAATTAATTAAATAGGCCTTTTAATATTATTAATTATATTGTTTTTTTTTTTTTTTGTATTTAGTATAGTCTACAGTCTACACACATCAGACTCGTAGTGATCCTCCTGTTTTCAGCTTCCCAAGTGCTGGGATTATAAATGCGCGCCACCACACCCAGTCTTAATCCATGTCTCAGTGTGCCCCAGGAGTGGGGCTGGCACAGCATGCTGGGGATCAAACCCCAGCCCCTGTGTCTGCCTAAGCAGGCGCTTTAATCCACTGAGCTATCTGGCTGGCCCTTATTAATCATATTGTTAACAATGCCATTAATCAGACAGCTAACACTAGAGACTAAGCATTCAACCAAATCCTTTTGTGTATTACTGCATTTCATCTTCCCAACAATACTGTGAAGTATATACTGATAGTATCCTTGATTGCAGATGAAGAACCTTAGGTATTCTTAGGCAAATTAGCTTTAGAGACCAGGCTGTGAAGCTCCTGTGCTGCCTTTCACGGTGTGAGCAGAAGTCACCCGAGTTGAATGTGTGCAGATGGCCTATGCAGAACATTCCCTGCATGGCCATTGTATTGCTCAAGCACAACTTGTTAGATGTAATTGTAGGAAAACCCACCCTGGGAAGCAGTTCCTTTTATTGTCTCTTAATAAAAGTGCAGAAAACTCCCCTGACTCTTTTGCGCATTTGCAGATAATGTACCTTGAATATTATATGAAATGCTTAGATCCAGATGTCTCAAATTCGGGATTAAAAAAAAAAAAAAACTGAAGTAATGAGATATCTTGAGGATCATATCCAAAGCTAAATGTAAAATAATTTGCTTTGTATATACCTAATACACATAGCCTGGTTGTAGTTTTACACTGTATTTTTTTTTTCTGGGTTTGCAGTTTTATTAAGAAAACAAAACTGGAACCTATACAAAAAGGCAGGGGTCAGGGACACTGCTAGGCATCCTGCTGCTAGATGAAGGGGTTGGGGGTGGCTTCCATGCCGCCTGAGGGCAGACAAGCACCACTTATCTGCTGCAGCATACCACGAGCCCCAGCTGCCACATGTCCTCTGTCAGCTTGTACTGGTTGTCTGGGTCTCGCATGTACTCGATGGTCCGTCCAGCACAATGTTCAGCAGTAGGTGAGCTGTTTGCTTTATAACACTAATAACACTGAAAATGGAACCCACGGCCTTTGTATTGAGCTCTATCCACAATCCATTTGAAAAAGTTTGTTTTAAGTCAGTGTCTTACTAAGTTGCTCAGTCTAGACTCAATCTTATCATCCGTCCTGCCTCAGCCTCTCAGAATGCTGGGATTATGGGCAGCCACTACTACATCTGTGGGACAGCTCTAACAGGATTCCACTGGCTTCGCAGTTCCCCTGGAATTTCACCCAGATCATCTTGTCAGTGTAAACTTGGACAGGTCCAAGATGCTCTCCTTTTTCTCTTTGTCTGCCATAGTGCTGTTACACAGTATTTTTTGTATGCCTTCATTTTGACTGAGACTTGCCACCTGAGACCAAATTGGTGTCATTTAATACCTACAGAAGCTTGGATTTAGGAGTGTTTCAGAATTTGAACTTTCAGGTTATGGTTGCTGTGGTCATTCAGCTTTATTGTGCCAACTTTCTTGGTTTGGGAGAAGCTTGGGATATTAGCTTCTGGGTGGGTCCTGGATGACCTTAGGTCCTGCATCTCTGGACCCTTACTCCCTGCTCTCTGGCACTGTTCCCTTGCTCTGCTGTCCAGCTGCCATGAACTAAGTGACTTTGCACCATGATGTTCCTGCCTTGGAGCCAGCTGATCAGGGACAGAACCCCATGCAGCCCTGAGCCAAATTAAATCTCCTGTCCTTACGTGGTGGGTGGTAGGAGTTGTGTCTCAGCCTTGACAAACTTGACTAATAAAAATGTTCAATATATGTTTTCAGTACACTTTGTATAAGAACATGGATTCAATTTAATAATTTAAGTGTCTGGCCTATCTCTACATTTTATTTAAACTTAAGGCATCTCTCTTCTGGTTTTCAAATCTAGGCCTTCTAGAGGCAGGAAATGTGCAGTGGGGAAAGGGATAGTTGATTTTTCTTTTCCATCCAACCTTCTACTTCTCATTCTTCATTTGTTAACATCAGTGTTTGACTCCCCTGTTTGGAGGACTAGAAAACAGAGTAAAAAAGAAGAGTAAGAAAGTTCTCCATTGAAAATTATGATCATGTTAGTCACTCATTGATGCCCTCTGCACTTGGGGAATGTTAGAGCTGTCCCACAGATGTAGTAGTGGCTGCCCATAATCCCAGCATTCTGAGAGGCTGAGGCAGGATGGATGATAAGATTGAGTCTAGACTGAGCAACTTAGTAAGACATTGACTTAAAACAAACTTTTTCAAATGGATTGTGGATAGAGCTCAATACAAAGGCCGTGGGTTCCATTTTCAGTGTTATTAGTGTTATAAAGCAAACAGCTCACCATCTTGTGAATGTTTTCATTGGTTCATAGACTTTTCCCACTCTGCAGTTGTTTAGTGGGTGAACCATGTACATTTTGATTCAGAAAGCTAGGGGTTCTTCTAGTGTTTTCTGTTGAGATCTATTTTCTATTTTCACATGATCTTCTTAGACATGAGTATAGAGACCACATTCTGATTTCTTCATGTGAAATGCCCACATTTGGTCTAGAGAAAATATCTGATCACGATAAACTTCCATGTTTTCTATGAACTGGGTGGTTTCCATCTCAGCAATAATTTTCTTCCTCCCATAGTGGTGCTAGTCAATCACGAAGCCTTTAGTTCTCTCATGTATAAGTTGGACACCAGTCCACACACACACAAAACTGCCAGGGACACACATGTATGATGGTATCCAGGAGGTCTGTTCTATTGAGCTCTCTTTCTGTAGATTGAGGCCAGACAGGTCCTCTCACCCTTCAGAGTCAAATTCACAGCTTATAATTAACTTCTCTCAAGTAAGTTCTCCCCTCCTTCATTTCTAACTCTAGAACTTCATTTCTAACAGAATCCTACAGAAATTCAACATATGGTCTAACACTTCCTTTAGAATGTGTTAATTATTATTTTGATGCTCTAGTCAAAACTTGCATATTAATATTCCATTATGTATATAATAATTACTTTTGTATAAAATGAATTTTCATACTTTTCCTTTTTTCATTCATTTTCTTCCCTTTCCTCTCTGAAAAACTGATTGTAGGCATAAGATGGGAAGAATAAAGGATTTCTTTTTGTGTGTGAGTGTGACTGGCTCAGCTCACCCTGGGGATGAGTCTGTTGTGGCTTGTGATGCCGGGGGTTGAACTATGGTCCCTGTGGTTGTCTAACTTTGCCTGAGTAGGCACTTTAGACCACTGAGCTATCTTGCTGGCCCCAGAAGGAAGGATTTCTCTGTACTCTGAATACCCATCCAGATGGTAAGGGTGATGTACAGGTGAAGAATTCTTTATCCCATGACTCATAACATATCACTGCTCTTCCCTCTCTGTCAGTTGGCCTATTAACACACCTTGGTGACTTGCCATGAGTGGCAGTCTGATACACTGGTTATGAGCCCTGAGTATAGAACTAGACCAACTGGATTATTGAGGAAGTCATTAAATATCTATAAGCCTCATTTTCCTTATATGTATAAAGGAATAACACCCCTTGACTCTCAGACTTGTTTAAAATGAGTTAACATATGTAAGTCAGTTAGAACAGGGTTTAGTACATAGAAATGCTATGGAAGTAGTTGCCACAGTAGCGGTAGCTATATTTTTACTACTGCTGTTTTATTCATTCTTCAAAGCTCATCTTAAATATCAGCACTTTATGAAGCCCGTTGGGGTCGCCATAATTGGAAGGAGATACATATAATGAATGGTCTCAGCACACAGATGCTCCACCAACGTGCTTGTCTCATAGCACCATAGTTAGTGTGAGCATCTTTGCTTTCCCCACTAAACAGCAGTCATTTTGATGTTACCGTATTTCTTGCTGGCCATAGTGCTGAAAGTAGACATGGTCAGCTGATGTTAATTTTTCTCTTCTCATCTTTATTTTATAGTTGAATCTAACTCTTCAAACCTAAAAAAAGAGAAATTGTTAATATTTAAGGAATATTATGAAACAAGAATATTCTTCAAAATTTTTATATGTAGAAGACAAATACAGTAGAACTTGGAGAAAGTAGGCCTTTATTACTATTATCATTATTATTATTTGTATTTTAGTAAGGGTCTACAGGGTCTATAGAGTCTCACTGCATAGATTGGACTCGTAGTGATCCACCTGTGTTCAGCCTCCAAAGATCTAGGATTACAAGCACACGCCACCTCACCCAGTCTCAATCACCATCTCAGCGCACCCCAGGGGCCCGGCCGGCACAGCAGGTCGGGGAGCGAACCTCCACCCCTGCGTCTGCCTAAGCAGGCGCTTTAAAAATCTGCTGAACTATTTGGCTGGCTCACTATTCTTCTTCTTCTTCTTCCCCTTCTTCCCCTTCTTCCCCTTCTTCCCCTTCTTCCCCTTCTTCCCCTTCTCCTCCTTCTCCTCCTTCTCCTCCTTCTCCTCCTTCTCCTCCTTCTTCTTCTTATTGTCTGTCTCATATTTCGTAGGGATGTGAGACCAAGAAAATATGTTTCATTTTGTATGCCTGATGCAAAAATCAAATTTTACCAAAATACTGACTTCTTAAAAGGAGGAAAGCAAAATATTTAGGGCAAGAATTTCTTTACTAACTGACTGTAAATTAATGAAAAATTTGCGCCTGAATTTAGCATTTCATACATTATCATTTTTTATTTTTGCTGTATAAATTCCAGATGGGGCAAGTCTGATCTGCGTGTGAAATGCTTCTGTAGCAGCAGAGATAAGGTGAACTTTGGCACAATCAGTGCAGTTTCCAGCGCAAAGACTTTGAAAACACCATGACTAGTTATAACAAATGTGTTGTTTAGACAAGTTCTGCCTCATTTTATCTGTCTTCCCCAAGGGATGCGGAGCTTTACCATTTTCAGACTCCCTTGGTCTCAGCCCTGTCATCCGGTATAATGGTGGAGTTAAATGAATTGTACTTGGAAATGCTTTATATTTTAGTCAAGGTCGTGCAGGTTTTAGCATTGCCAGTTCTTGATAAGCCACTCTCAGGTGTGTGACTCCCTTAGTGACATTGGTTCTCAGGTAAAGAGGAGAGGACTGGTGCATACTGATGAAAAGACATGAGTTTAATTCTTGTAAACTTGATTATCATTTTTTAAAAACAGCTGAGCACTAACAACCATATTCATGAAGTATATTTATCAAACAGTTCACAAACCATATTCATAACAGCACATACAATACAATAAATGGGATGATTGAATTGCATTTTTTTTCCTGAATATGATTTTCAGAATATCTGTTCTGCTCCCCCCACCAGAGAAGAGGCTGACATGTGGCTTTATCCTTAGCAACCTGAAAGAGTCCACCTCCAGCTTTCCTCTTCAGACCTGCAGCATTACTCTGAGGGAAGTTACAACTCTGCCTACTGTTTCCTAGCAATGTAACAACAGACACTTCGCTTCTAGAAGTCCCTGGATGAATCAGGAGCTTTACAAAGGAAGTCCATGGGCAGGCATGACACCAGCCTTTTATCCCAGCACTCTGGGAGTCTGAGGCAAGAATTTTGCAAATTTGGATGCAGGGTGGGCAATTCAGTGACTTAGGGAGGCCTTGTCTCTAACTGATTGAGTACATTAATTTTCTTCCACTTAAGCTTATTTTGGGACAGTTCTACATGAACCAAGATCTAAGTAATAGTTCTCTTTAACTTGAAGCAAAATTTCATTTCAGGTAGATAAAACACCATATTGAAAACCAAATACATAGTGATCATTTGAAATCTGTTTTATATTTATAGATAAATCTTCAGACATCTATGCATAAGTTATGAAATGATATTTTTGATTTACAGACAGAACTTTTTCTAAAGGCACAAATGTTCTACATTTTGAGGGGTTATTGATAAACTGAATTATGTAAGGGACACAAAACAGCTAGACATGGTATTAGTCAAAACAAGATACCAAAATTTAGTATAAATATTTTAGCTATTATTATATTTCATATAAATTATGTATAAAGTCTTTTGGCCAAGTGTTTCTGCTAAATATTTCCTGAGCTGTATTTTCCACCTAAATCACATGTATTGAATAGATACTTCCAAAGTATCTATTCTGAAGTGTTGAGATCATGAGATCGCATCTGAGAACTACAAAGCATATCCATGTACTTACTTCTGTTTTCAAATTCATCTACATACATGGTCACAACCAGAAGATATGAAATAATACTGATCTCTTAAAACTTCACGTTTTCCCTTTGATACAGAGAACACTGCGTTTGGACACACTGCCAGACGTATAGACTGTTCTTTGTCCTCTTTAATGTTTCAAATGACAGTTGCTTTCAGTAGACCAGCAGAAATCAGCAGTACAATTACCCAAGCCATCCTATGCATACACACATATATTTATTTGAAAGCAGCAGTTAATGTTTGATTTTTTCTCTCTCTCCTTTTTCATTTTTTTATATTTTTGACCAATCTTACAGGTTTATATCTGGTAATCTGATCAACTAATTTGAAGACAGTAATATGCAATATAATAACCATTGTTGAATTCCTATCATCTTGTTTAGTGAAATTCTATATCATTTCTAAATCTTTTGTTATTATTTTTTGTATTCTCTCTAAAAGTGAAAAAAGAACTACAACTACTATTTATTAGGTGTGTGTACCAGCACCCCATGATGAATATAATTAAATGTACTGACAACATGTACTAATAAAAAGTACATAAAGCCTAAAGAATTAGTTACTCTGCATTAAGCACCTTGCATTCCTCTGTCAGTGAAAATTCTATTAATGTCAAAAATTAAAACTTAACATTTACATAGGTTAAGTTTACACATTACTGCCTGAAAAGGTAGTATCTCAGCTGCAGAATAAGAAGCCTGGGACAGGACTTGCATCAGACTGGTCGCAGTTTATTCCATTAACTGGTATGACAGTGCCTTCTAGCCCTCTTCCTTGCTTGGAGGGGAATGTTTATACACATGCATAATTTCTGTCCCAAAGGAAAAATACCTCAAAATCCCCGTCGTAATATAATTTGGCATCCCTATCCAAGGTCCAGTGACCAGAGTTTCAGAGATAGCATAGTAGCCAGTTCATTATTTATTACATATAAAAGATTATTTTTAACTTATCCTTGGTGTGGTTGGGAATAGAAAATGCACTATAGACTCTTAGGTACAAGAAAAGCTTTCAATTAAGAAAAATGTGGCTATACAGGTGCGTAACTACCAGAGTTTTGACAAGCTGCACTTAAGCTTGAATATTTGTGTCCGGTTTATACCAAATTCCAGATCTTTGTGGTTTGAGAAGTGTGATAGAGAAGAAGGTGGAGCATTTGTTTCCAGAACCTTGTTTTGCCCATGCAGTCCTCTGCTCCGTGTTCCTCCACCCTCCTAAAACCATACCCTGAAACCGTCCTAAATGGTAGTTATACAAAAATGGGACTCAGTTATGATACATCCCCCTTTCAGGCAACATGCCCAGAGAGTAGGCCTTGATTTCCTCATTAAAAATAACAGTCTATGTTATGTTTTGAGCTATATATATATATATATATATATATATATATATATATATGATTTATTTATTTGTTTGTTTGGTACAGGGTCTCACTACATTGCTCAAACTCATAGCGATCCTCCTGTGTCAGCCTCCCTAGTGCTGGTCTTACAGGTGTGCGCCACCATGCTTAGTTTCAGCGGCCAGCACGATGCAGGGCCCGCGTGGCATGCAGTTCTAGGGATCAAACTTGGTCCTTGCACCTGCCAGGCAGGCACTTAGACCACTAAGCTATCTCCCTGGCTGAGTATGCCTTTTAAACTTTTCATTTTCTTGCAGTACTAGAGATTAAGCAGAAGCCCTTGCCACTGAACTATTTCCCCAGCACTCCCAGTCTCCCCTTTACTTTTTAAATGTGACACAGGGTCTCACTAAGCTGCTAAGTTACCAGGCTGGACTTGAACTTGTGGTCCTCCTGCCTGAGGCTTCCAGATTGTTTTTTCAAACTCCTAATAAGTGCACTACAGAAACAAACCTGGAATATAGTTTCTCATGTGGCTTGTAATGCAACCATCTAAATTACCAAAAAGAAAGAAATAGATTAAAAACTATGTGCATGGAGAAGTTGGACTATATGATTTAGTTTTCATAGAAAAGAAAAACATGCATGTGAATTAAAGGAGGGACCCTAGGTGGCAGACCTGTTGGAATCCTATCTTGGTCACTTTCTTATTACCTGTGTGAGTTGTGGCAAATTTCTCATCTTCTTCTACCTGATTTCTCAGTTGTTGAGACACAAATGGCTCCTGTCTTACAGAGCTATTATTATTGTTGAGAATGGGATGAGACGGTCAGCATTATTGAGTGCCTGGCATTTAGTTTAGTGAAGTGTGAGCCACTTACCTAGCTCTGCTTTTACTAAGAGGACTCTGAGGGCTCTCCCTGCACTTACTGCCATTATTTCAATTCTGTGCCCAAATTTATTCAGAACCCTCCAGGCAGCCCTCAGTTCTGTTCCTACACTCTTCTGCTCTTTTAGCTATTTGGATGGTTTCCAAATATTCCAAACTATCTTTGTCTTATCATTCATCCTGGCATCCTTTGGACCAAAATTCTATTCATCTTTTAAGTGCCAGTTTAAGTGAGTCCTCTTATTCTGAAGTTTCATCAGTCTACCCAGTTAAAATCAATGCTTCACATAGCTGTGCTCTCAATTCCTTGATTTTCACCTTTATTACAACACTTTAATTTTTTTTATCTTATAATGGTTTACAGTGTTCTCTTACTCCTCTTTCCTCTCTCCCTGGGTTGTAAGGTATTTGAAACACTTTCTTCCTATGTAGTCCCCACCAATGAAAACAAAGTATGCCATATGATCATGATTCAATTCTTTTTTACTTTTAATTGTTTTAAATTTATTTATTTGGTACAGGGTCTTGTTACACAGTTCATATTCATAGTGATTCTGCTTTCTCAGCCTCCCCAGCTCTGGAATTACATGTGTGTGCCACCACACCCAGATTTGGTAGCTGGCGCGCACACCCAAAGTTCCAGGGCCAGCATAGCATGTGGTACTGGGGATTGAACTTGGGACCTTGTGCTTGCCAGGAAGGCCCTCAGACTGCTGAGCTCTCTTCCCAGCCCTCAATCGGTTCTTGTTAAATTACAAATAAATTGTTATCAAAAGTCTTTAATAGCAAAGATTTCCATTCTTTGCTAATGAAATGAAAATTGATGGTCATACAGATAACTCTCAGGCAATAGAAGCAAATAAAATGCTCTGTATGTAATCAAATCACATTTGGTGTGTTTTGATTTATCAGAAAAAATTATTTTCTGCCAATTAGCACCTCTCAAAATAGTGTAGTTTAGGGTCTTATAAGTCCTCAAAGGAAATCTTCAAAGCTTGCATTAGAATATAAGTGCCTATAGGATTTACTCATTAGTCAATCTTTATTTCTTATTACTTTCTACGGTTATGAGCTTAGATTTTTTTTAATGGATAAACTGTTTGTAAGAGACAATGCAATGACCAGTGGTAGTAATAATAGTGGTGATATTAAAAATGCCTCGCCATATTGGAATTCTTTCAACTTCACAGATACTGCCCAGGCATTCCACTAACATTGTTTTATTTGGCTCTTGCAAATCCTTGAGCAGGATGAAATTTAGGGAGGCATAAAGTTTCCCAAGGTCAGATACAGAGAAACACATGGCGAGATGGCGTCTGTTCGTGACTGTGGAGTGCCTGAGTCTGTGCACGTGATCAGTACACCAGTCTCTCTCTCCATGAGATTCCTTACAGGAAGGGGTGGCAGTTCCCTTGGAGAGGAAGCAAGAGAACTCTTCCTGAAGCTAGTTCTGTACAGTAAACGCATTATGTTCACGCACTATCTATTAATCTCCACGGTAGCAGGGTGAGGATCAGGAGAGGCTAAGAGGAAGAAGGAGGTGCCACCAGGCCTGGTAGTGCATGACTACAATCCCAGCCCTCAGGAGGCTGAGGTAGGAAGATCACCATGAGTTCAAGGCCAGCTTGAATGAACACAGTGAATTCAAGGCTGGTCTGAACCACACAGTGAAACTCTGTCCCAAGGGAAAAACAAAACAAAACAAAAACTAAGTCATCCCAAGCTCACTTGGCACTATAATGCAATCATTGCAGACTCAAGAAAGAAAATTAGGTGTACCCAAGGATGAAAATTCACTTTAGAATTCCACCTATTCTGGAAAAGCAGTTTGGCAAGAATCCACCACATTCATTTGTGTTTTAAAGGCATATTCGTAACCACTAAAGACAATTCCCTTCAGACTTCAGAACCACTTTGTAAATCGCTAGTCTCTGAGGGCTGCACTGCTATTATGTGAGACACCTAATGCAAGAACAGAAGGGTTCCAGGCAGTAGCTCACTCCTCAGCAAGTAGGGGCGCTGCAAAAAACCTCATTACTTCTTAGCTTCCAAACCTGAAATGGTTGTGTGTGCATGGAATGTCCTGTGTGGTTTCATTAAATTATTTGGTGATAATACTGCAGCAACCATTTTAACTTCTGAACCTCAAATAATTATGACAGTAATCCCCTGAGGTAGCAAGCACTTCCTTTCTGGCTCATATCCTTGTTTTAGCTCATCCCTTTAGTCCTCTTTTATTTCTTTTGCTAATTGTTACAAGGGTCTTGAGGAAGAGTGATTGCTTTCTACATAAATGTTTTGTTAGAGTAATTACTACGCTCAACTGGGGCTCCGACTATTTACCAGTAGCTGACTTTGTAGAATCCAGCAGAATGTATCTGCGTTTTCTCATCCGGCTAACGGCCACACCTTATTTTCACTATAAGTATCTCTTAAAATTTTGTGTTCATGGTCTCTTGCTTTGGGCTTTGTAGTTAATGGTCTCTTACTGTGATTCTCCCGTGCGTTTCATCCAGTAACAACCATCTCCGGTGAAGCCCCCACTCCAGCCAATTTCCCAGCCATTATGAGATTTCCAGGATTTTAGTTGTAGCGCATCAGGTCACCCACAATTGTGTTTTTTCGACTTCAAACACTGAGATATAAAATAACTCTTGCATTTTACAGCTGCCAGGAGCAAGAACATGTTAGACTGGTTAAAGCCCAAAATATTTCATCTCCAATTTGATTTACTTGATATTTTGGCTAGAAGGGCAAAAATGCCATAAATAGTGGGTGGTGATTTACAGTGTAACAACATAAAAGACTGCTGTAGTTCAAAACCACAGGATAGCGCGTGTGACAAACCCTCATTGTGACTTGGGCGGAACCCACATCTTCTTCTCCTGTGAGACTGTTTTCTCCAAAGAGCAGAGGCCAACACCATCTGATGATGCAAGCCACATTCTTCTTCCTTGATTGTGTGCTCAGAGATTTAAGGCAGAATAAAGCATCTGATATTCTAATGAAACAGAAAAGAATGTCATTTTATAAACATTCCAGATTCAGAAGAACCTTCTCTTGCTCTGCAAGTGGGAATGAGGTGACTATTAGGATAATTTTAAGAAGTAACTTTTGTATTTTATTTATTTATTTATTTTTATTTTTCTGTATTTTAGGGAAAGGCCTGCAGGGTCTTCAGAGTCTAACTACTAGATCAGACTTGTCTTGATCCGCCTGTTTACAGCCTCACAAGTGCTGGGATTACAAGCATGCACACGCCACCATGCCCAGTCTCAGTTGCCATCTCAGCTTGCCCTGGGGGCGGGGCCGGCACTGCAGGCCCAGGAATCAAATCCCCACCCTTGCGCTTGCTTGCAAGCCCTTTAATCTGCTGAGTCATTTGGCCAGCCCTACTTTTTGGATTTTAATAATGTGTTGAATTTTTTTTTCTTTTTCAGAATACAATTGCTTCATTTGTGAAAAACAATGTTTTTTTAAAAGTGTATATTTTCTTTTTTTTTTTTTTTTTTTGTATTTGGTTGTTACAGAGTCTCACTTTGCAGCTTGGAGTCATGGTGACTCCTGCTTTCAGCCTCTCCAGTGCTGGGATTACAAGCCTGAGCCACTATACCTGAACTCTGGCCGGCTCAGCCAGTCCTGGGGGCAGGAGCTGGTGCAGCATGTGGTGCTGGGGATTGAACTGTGGTTCCTATGCTTGCCTAAGCTTGCCTAAGCAGGTACTTTAGCCCATTGAGCTAGCTCACTAGCTCCTTAAATGCGTATTTTAGAAAACATTCCAATCATTTATCTATGATATGCTTGGTTAATTATTACATGATTCATTAAAATTAGTAAAAGAAAGTTTTACTTCTTATGACCTTCAAATACTTAGTCTTAAAATTATAGGAGTATAGTTTTTACCTCTACATTTGTTCCTGCACTGACTCATCCATGCTTACAAGGCACCTGAGGTTTGTCCTGTGTTGGTGGCACATGAGGCTGATTTGCAACAAGTCGTACACTGTATTTCTAGCCTCCTTGCTCTTTTCTCCATACCCAGTATAATATTTACCTATGTGCACTTCTGGTTTTGTTTCACATCCCACCTTAATTTTTGGAGCCATGTCATTGCTTATGTACCAGGAGAAGGAGATTGGAATTGGTTATGTACGGATTGTACAGGATACAACATCCCTCAGGCAGTGGGCCCCCCAGGTCCAGGCACTTAGAGCTGGAGGCTTCCACATTTGTTTATTTCAGTGTGCACAGACCAATATTTGTGCTGCTGCTGCTTCTTCTTCTTCTTCTTCTTCTTCTTCTTCTTCTTCTTCTTCTTCTTCTTCTTCTTCTTCTTCTTATACTGGTACATCTTACTTTTTGTATTTTCAGGGAAGGGTCTGCAGGGTGTTTGTGTTCAGGGTCTCACTACTAGATCAGACTTGTAGTGATCCACCTGATTACAGCCTCCCAGGAGCTGGGATTACAGGCATACACCACCATATCCAGTCTCCAGCCATCTCAGCTTGCCCCAGGGCTGGGGCCAGCACTGCAGGCCCAGCGATTGAACCCCTGGCCCTAATCCAATGAGCTATTTGGCTGGCCCTAATACTAGTACATTTTAAATATACTTAAGGATCACATTCATTATAGGAAATCATATCTGTACATGATATAACTTGATTTTTTCCCCATTTCTTTCCCCTCCAACCCCTTTTACCCTCCTTATTTACAATAGCTTTATTTTCATTTTTCCTTGTTTCTTTACTTTTTTCTTTTCCTTTGCTTCCTTTCCCTGTCTTCTCTCCCTAGTTCCCCTTCCTATTTGAATATTTTATTCATATTTCACAATAACTATTATAAATTTTACTCCATTAAGCTTTTTGATTTCTCACACCAGAGATAATACAGTATTCAGACACGTATCCAATTTATTTCACTTGAGTGTGGCCTCAAGATGCATCCCCTTAGCTAGATATGTCTCAGTATTTTCTTATTCTTTCCTCCTTATGGAAGTAAAGCAAAGGTATAAATCATATTATATTAGAGACCTCAGAGTTAGTTTTGACTCTTGTTTTCCTTGCAGTGTTTACAGTTAGTCACTATGAATTGAGAAGTCTCTATCCATAGTGTGTTAGAGAAATCTCTTTAGGTTTTTTATCCTCTGTTTCGATCTCAGTCTCCATCTCCATCTCCATCTCAGTTTCCATCTCCATATCCTTTTCCATCTCTGTCTCCTCCTCTTCCTCCTCCTCCTTTTCCTCCTTCTCCTCCTCCTAGTCCTTCTCCTTCTCCTCCTCCTTCTCTTTCTCCTCCTCCTCCTCCTTCTCCTCCTTCTTCTCCTCCTCCTCTTTCTCCTTCTTCTCCTCCTCCTCTTTCTCCTCCTTCTCCTCCTCTTCTCTTTCTCCTTCTCCTCCTCCTTCTTCTCCTCCTTCTCTTTCTCCTCCTCCTCCTTCT
>NW_004524715.1:520909-580971 GCF_000260255.1 Octodon degus
TTCTCCTCCTCCTCCTTCTCCTCCTCCTTCTCCTCTTCCTTCTCTTTCTCCTCCTTCTCTTTCTCCTCCTCCTCCTTCTCCTCCTCCTTCTCCTCCTGCTTCTCTTTCTCCTTCTCCTCCTCGTCCTTCTCCTCCTCCTCCTCCTTCTCATTCTCCTCCTTTTCCTTCTCCTCCATCTCTTCCTGATTCTTTTCTCCTCCTCCTCCTCTTCCTCCTTCTCTTCACTGTCCTCTTCCTTCTCCTCCTCCTCTTTCTCTTCACTGTCCTCTTCCTTCTCCTCCTCTTCTTTCTCTTCCTCATCTTCCTTCTTCCTACATCTTTCTCTTTTACTTCTGCTCCAACATATAAACCTGCTTACATCACTTCTAACGTCCAATTTTTCAACAAGTGTTTCTTCTCTTGCTTTAGCCTATTCCTGTTTTTTGTTGATAGAATGTTCAAATGAGAGAACGGTTTTTAAAATCTCCACTACATCATTACCCATTCAGTATTCAATTATTTTCAATCTAAATTCTACTACCAAGACTACACAAAAACTATCTTTGATAATATTTTTCATGGCTTCGTAAATGCCAGATCCACTAGTCATATCCTAATGCCATCATAAATGACCAAATCCTCTTTGCATTTGTGTAACATCACTGTTTTGAGATTTCTCCTTTTATGTATTTGGCAAGTGTTTACCTCTATGCTCCAGGTAGTACAGTAGATACTGTGGAGATGTGCAGAAATAAATAATACAGACAAAGCTTACTCTATATTACTTCAGTCTGCCTTTGCAGGCTATTGCAATCCCTCCTGATATTTCAAATACATCTTTATGTGTTTCCAGCCAGTGGTATCGCATCTTGACCTCTTTCCTCAGTCCGGGATGCCTCACAGATTGACTTACCCAAATCATTTATTTTTCACTCTGGATATCTATTGTGAGTTTTAATTCCCTCTTTTTAAACACTTTTTCCTCTAGCTTTCTAATTTTGAGGACAAGCATTGTCATTTTATACTAGAAATATGACTATAACTCTTTTTATTCCTTCACTTTTAATTACATTTTACTCATTCACATTTAATTGGTCAAAATTTTTTTTCAGATTATATACCCCTTTTCTTCACATTTCTAACAACTATTTACTGTTTCCAAAGTTGATCTTTCCTCTGTCAATACAGACATATTGAGATTAAAAATACAAAGAAATATTGAGATTTTCAGAATAATTTCGGGGGTGGTGAGATATCTCAATGGTCTAAAGCACCTACTTAGAACAAGCTAAGCTAAGCAAAGCACAGGGACCGCGGTTCAATCCCCCAGCACCACATGCCAGCCAACCCCCACCCCCACATGGGCTGAGCTGGCCACACACACACACACAAAATAAAGAAATAAATAAATATTTTTTAAAAAGGATAATTTCACTAGTTTAGAAGTAAAAAATTGTGAAATAAAAACACATGGAACTTTTTAGCTGTTTGAGTTTATCTGAAAACATTTTATAACCTTTTATCAGAATGGCATCACTAATTACCCAAGGGACTGTCTCTTGGGGGTTGGATAAATTGGTACAGAAGAGGATATTATGCTTCCTAGTAAATAATGAAAAGGACAGTTTAAAACTGAGCCTTTTTTCAGTCTGATGTGTAATAATTTTTGCTTTTTGTTCACCAAAACATTTTAGTAGGTCCAGTGACTCGTCTCTTTCTTGTAATTCAGCCATGTCCAACCTGTAGCCTATCTTTAATCTGCCCTTCCATTCTGTCTGTCTGTGCATCTGTCCTTTTCCTTCCTTTCTTCCTTCCTTCCTCACTCTATCATTTCTTCTTATTTTTAAAACATTATAATAAAATACTGAAAAGGGACTTTGTCACTTGCATACATTTGCTGTATTTCATGGCTGCCTAACACAACCAACTGTTGAGCCGTGAGACATTAAGCCAACCCTTGATTAGCTCTGGAAATAGATCAGCGTAGATGAAGGACTGCAAATCATTTTTCACTATCTTTCTAGCCAGTCGCTATAAATTCCTCCATCACTAAATCCCCCATGGCACCTGCTAATAAAGAGCAGAGAGTGCTACTCATTTAATCGTTTAGTGCGCCATGGTTATTTCAGGTGGAAGTAGTAATGAGCTGATCATGTATAAAAATGACTGCTAACTTTTATCACTGAATTAGAAGACACAGAGTGACTCCTTCCTCAAAAGATGTGATTTGCTGTGCATGGTCTAAGGAATGCGTTATGAAAGTGTTGTCTCAGGTTGGTGAGTGCTGCGGAATCAGCGACTCCTGAAAAGTGCCCCAGTGTACCGTGAGCGGTGGTGCTAGCCAAAGGGATGGAGTCTCACTTACCTCCCAACTGGTTAATTAACTTAAGGAGGCTTCTCACTACTTAATCCCCCCACTCCCAGCCCCAGAGGCTTTGGAATTTGTTTTCCCTCATAGGCTTTATCTTCTTTTCTTTGAAACATCTATTTCTTCAAAGTCTAACAGAACCAAGTAAAAAGAAATCAAGTGAAGGGACATTGGCATGTGAACATGTCTTGACAAACTGGGTCAATATTAATTGTCTAATGAGTAGCTTACCATGTAATCTAATGTTCTGTGTTGTCACCTGACTTCCAAGAGGGACAATTTGCGGCACCTCAGTCATAATACTGCTTTTCACTGATACTGACGCTACCACATATTAAAATAGATAAGATAGAGGCTCTTTGCAATTAAGCCAAATGAACTGTAAATATCACAGAGTAGTTTATGCTTCATATGTGGCACGAAAGAGTTTCATTAATAGGTGTGATAATAGTGTAAAAAGAGTGCTGGCAATGTTAGGAAGGAGTGATATCTGTAAGGGAAATTATCTAACTAACAGTACCTTAGGTTCGAGTATTATAATTCAGTAGTCTGAAGAATATTATTAATATGTTATTGGTATTTTTTCTCTCTAAACATAATTTATAAATACAGTTAAATGGATAATTTTGTTTAGAAATTATAAAATCAATTGAGAGTATGAAGAATTTGGATGGTACCTTTAGAAGTCTTAAAACTCTTAAAGTGATTAAATTTTTTCACTTAAGAGTATAGACTCCTGTTTTCTTTTCCCTTTTTGCCTTCCCTCTTCCCCCTCTCTAGGTCCCTTTTTATTTCAATAATTTCTTCCTGTTTCACAATATCTTTCATATACTGTGGGTCTTACTTAGACATTCAGTATCTCACACCAGAGGCATCATGTGACATCTACACATGTGTCTGATTTATTTCGCTAAGAGTATGGTCTCAAGGTGCATGCATTTAGCTAGAAATATCTCAAGCCTTTCCTTCATTATTAATGAATAGTACTTCATTGTATAGAAAGCCACATCTTTGTTCATTCATCCTTTGATGGACAATTTGGAAAGGCTGTTTCCAAGATTTAGCTATTACAAACTTTGCTGCTATAGACGTGGGTGTACATAGATCACTGTGGTACAGTGTGTTTAATTCTTCTGGGAAGATACCCAGATGGTGAGTAGCTGGTCACATGAGACCATTAATCTTAGTCTGTCTGTCTGTCTTTCTTTCTTTCTTTCTTTCTTTCTTTCTTTCTTTCTGTATTTGGTACAGGGTCTACAGGGTCTCACTCTGTAGATTGGGGTTGTAGTGATTCTCCTGTTTTCAGCCTCCCAAGTGCTGGGATTACAGGCGTGTACCACCATGCCCAGTCTCATCTTAGTCTTTTGATGAATCTCCATATTGATTTTTCAAAACAGTTTCACCAATCTGCCCTCCCATCAACAGTGGAGAAAGGCTTCTTTTTCCCAAAAGCCCTTCCAGCGTTTGTAATTGGTTGACTTCTTGATGATAGCCATTTTTTTCTGAGGTGAGATGGAATCTCAGTGTTATCTTAATTTGTGTGACTTGATGGCTGATGATGTTGAAATTTTTTCATGTATTTATTTGCCATTTGTATATTTTCATCTGAGAAGTGTATATTCAACTTTGATGCTCATTTTGGGATTGGATCTTTAAGTTTAGGGCATCTGATTTGTTTTCACTTCTTTATATGTTCCAAATATAAAAGCATTAATATCATGAATGTTAATAACAGTATTAATGATATTAATAACATTAAATATCTGTTAATCATTAGACTATTAACTTTTACCCACTTTGTTTGTTAGGATTTTTCTGTTATAAATTTCTGAGGGATATCTGCCTAAAATTTTTCTCCCTCTATGAGTTGTCTCTTTACACTGTTAGTAATTTCTTTTGATGTGCGAAAACTTAATGAGATCCTAGCTGTTGATTCTTTGAAGTATTTCCTGTGAGATCTGGGTTTTCTTCTTGAAATCTACCTACACTTATGTCTTCAAGAATTCTGCCTATTCTCTCATTCAGAAGATTTTGCTTTTGTTTCAATATTTAGATCTTTGTTCCATTTTGATTTTAATATAATACATGATGAGAGACATGGGTCTAGATTTAATCTTCGACACACTGAAAGCCAGTTTTTCCAGCACCATTTATTAAGGAGGCTATCTTTCTTCCAGTGAAGGTGTTTGGCCCCTTTGTCAAATATAAGGTGGCTGAATGTGTTCATTGTTCTTTCTGCATCATTTAAACGATTCCATTTATCACCAGATCTCCTGGGGGGTTTTTTGTTTGTTTCTTTTTCCCCAGTACCATGCTGTTTTTATCAGGCTAGTTTAAGAAATTGTCACATGTGTTTAAATGTCACATTGATTCTCTGGTGTGAGAAACTGAAAGGGTTTATAAGGACCAAAATGTATAATAAACGGTGGGGGAAGGGGAAAGGAAGGAAGGGAAAAGGGAAAAGGGAAAAGAAAAAAGAGGAAAACAATTATATATATATATATATATATATATATATATCATGCACAGGTACAAACTCTGCCTGATGAATGTGATCATTATGTCTACTTAAAGTGTACTGACAAAATTAATCAAGATTTTTTAAATTTATAAAGAATGATAGACAACTTTTTAAGTAATTATAATTCACTAAGATTTTGAACATATTCCACATTTTATTTTGAAACTTAGTCACTACATAAGCAATGGCCCATCATATGAAGACTGCCCTGAAGCATGTTTTATTTTCTGGACACAGCATTCTGTTCTTAATTATATTTTGAATTGTCTTACTCACCATTGCTTTTCGTACTACTTTTACAATATTTTTTCTACAAGGAAACTGTATATTGATCTATTTTAAGATGTGAATGAGCTACACAATGAGGTTTTGGAATCTTAGGTACAAGGGATTATCCTTAGGAGATGAGGGTGTGAAGAGACAAAGTAGAAATTGTGAAACACTTACTGATTTATTTGATAAGGCAAGAATTCCTTCATACCTGAACTAGACAATGATTTTATGAGGAAGGAAAGCCACAGAGAAGTATTTCAAATCATTCACACAAAAATACTTATCAAAATATTAGCAAATTGAATCCAATAAAATATATACAGAGGACAATACATCATTACCACGTGGGGATTATCTCAGAAATGCAAAGGTGTTTAACTTTCAACAGTCAATCTGAATTATCACATTAACATAATTAATGAAGCAAAACCTATTATTATTTAAATTATACCCAAAAAGTTGACAGTTCAGTATTCATAAAAATTTCTGAGAGCTAAGCATGTCAAAGAACTTCTGACGAATAGTATCTATAAACCTATAGCAACATTAAATTTAATCATATTTTCCTAAATCATAAAAGATTTCATAATTACAAGGCATCATAAATCTTTCTCTGAGGTAGAAAACAAGGCAAGAATATCTGATCTCGTAAATGTATTTAGTGTGGTACTGGATATCTTAGAATAATGCAAGAAAAAGAAATGAGAAAAGTACACATTTAGTAGTATACCAACCTTCAAAAAAAAAAGGTTATACGTTTTGAAAATAGTAAGGAATGTACATAACCTTTATGAGAACTAATATGTGAACTTTAGTAAAGCTCAAATGTCCATAGTATCTACTGCAATCAACTGATCCAACACAATCACTATCAAATTAATCTCATTTCTTAGAGAATTAGAAAAAAATTGGAATTCATAGGGAACTACAAGATACTCCAAGTAGCCTAAACAATTAAGAGCAAAAAGAACAGCACTAAAGAACCACATTACTTAACTTCACACTTTATTACAAAACAATGGTACGTAAAATAGCATAATATTTACATAAAAACATATCAGTGGAACAGAACAGAAGACCCAGGAATAACTCCCACTTTAACAGCCGCTTCGTTTTGATGAAAGAGCTAAGAACAAGAATATAGAGAAGACAGTCTCTCCAAAAAAAAAAAAAAAGTCTCTGGGAAAACTGGATATCCACTTGCAGTGAAATGAAACTAGACTATTATCTCTCACCCTTGGAAATATCAACTCAAAATGGACTAGATACTCAAATACTATGAAACTAGTAGAAAAGATATAGAGGAAAGCTTTGTGCCATTGACCTGGGAGGTGAGGGTTTTGTTTTTTATTTTTATTTTTGGCTTTTTGAGACAGGATCTCACTGTGCAGTCCAGGCTGGCCTTGAGCTTACTTTGTAGCCCAGGCTGATCTTGAACTCACAGTGATCCTCTTTCCTCAGTCTCCCTAGTGCTGCAATTATAGGCATGTGCCACTATGCTTGGCTAGAGAGTTTTTGGATATAATTCTAACTGCTCCTAGATTAATGAAAAATTAACAAATGTGATTATGCCAAACTCAAAGTTTTTGCACAGAAAAAGAAACAATCAACATGGCAAAGAGCCTACAGAATGAGCACATAGATTTACAAGCTAGTCACCTGGCAAGGGGTTAACTTTCAGAATATATAAGGAACTGAAGACAACTCAAATAACAAAAACATTGTAAATAATCTGATTTAAAAATACATTTAATCTGAGATTTCTGAATAGACATTTCTCAAAAGGATACATACAAATTTTGAGCAGATATATGGAAAAATATTTGGTGTTAACTCCCAGAGAAATGCAAATTGAAATCATAAGGTGATACCATCTCCCTCTCCTAGAAAGATTATTATTCAAAAGACATAGGTAGTTCCACAGACAGACAGGCAGACAGACAGGCAGGTAGACAGACAGATAGACAGACAGATAGACAGAGAAGTGCTGGCAAGGAAGTGGAGGAAGGAACTACTCACACAATATTTGTAGAGGTGTAATTAAGTATATTCTTTACGAAAACCAATATATTGTCTTCTCATAAAATTAAAACTAGAACTACTGAGGGCCAGCCAGATAGCTCAGTAGACTAAAGTGCAGTGGCCAGGGTTCAATCCCTGGTGTGCCTTGCCGGCCCCACCCCTGGGGGTGCTGGACCAGTCATTGAGATTGGTCATGGTGGCATATGCCTATAATCCCCACAGTTGGGAGGCTGAAAACAGGAGAATCACTATGAGTCCGATCTATGTGGTGAGACCCTGTAGGCCCTCCAGACCCTGTCCTAAATATAAAAACAAACAGACAAACTAGAACGACTGGATGATTCCAGAATTTCACTAAGCATATATATAGTCAAAGGAAATGAAATGACCATGTCTAAGAGACGTTTGTACTCCTATGCTTACTGCACAATGTCAAGATATGAAATCAAACTAGATGTTTATCTGTGGAAAATGGATAAAGAATATATGGGATATATACATGTGGGAGTGTTATCCCATCCCAGAAAGCATGGAATGCTCTCATGGCAGTGTTATCTATGGATCAGACCTGGAGGATATTATGTTAAGTAGAGCAAGTGAGGCACAAAAATTTAACACCACATGATTTCACTGCTGTGTGGAATCTAAAATGTTTACTTCATAGCATTAAGATGTGTTGTGAATGTGTACCAGCCTCCCACAAGGCATGTAATCAATATGCACTACAAACATGTGTACTAATAAAAAAATCTGAGAAAGTCGAGATTACAGTAGTGAGTACCAGAGGCTGGCGAGAATAGGCAAAAGAAAGAAGAAGAGATACTATTAGTGATTACGATGCTACAGTGAGGAAGAAAAGCTTCTGGTGTGCTGTGGCACATCAAGATGAACATAATGAACAGTAATGCAAAAGCTCCAAAATAGAAGAAAGCGTTTTGACTTATACTCACCATAGTGAAATTAGAGAAGTTTATGGTTATGCATATGCTAATGATCCTCAGTTGGCCATTTCTTAATGTGTTCATAAAACAAAGCACCACACTGTATCTCATAACTATGTATAAATACTGTATATAAATAAAAATATGGCTAACAAAAAGAATGCAAAATTAATGGAAAAAATAAGTAAGTTGTCTATATTGTAGCAGTAGATATTTGGCAATTTTTTTTTTCTGTATTTAGGATAAGATCTATAGGGGCAACAGGGTCTCGCTACATAGATTGGATTCATAGTGATTCTCCTGTTTTCAACCTCCCAAGTGCTGGGATTACAGGCGTGTGCCACCACACCCAGTCTTCAGTTAATTTTTTTTTAATGATATCATTTGCAATTCTGTGAAATACTCAGGAATAGATTTAATGAAAACATACAATCCTTAACATTTGAGGACTATCAGATATTGTTAAAAGAAATTAGAGTGAACCTAAATAAATGGAAAAATATACTGTGTTATTGGATTAGGAACTCAAATATTGTTACAAAGCCAGTTACCCAGGCCCAACAAGATAGCTCAGCAGACTAAGCATCTGCTTAGGTAAGCACAGGGACCAGGGTTCGATCCCCAGCACCACATGCCTCGCTGGTCCCAACCCCCGGTGTTCTGAGCCAGCCACTGAGACTGGGGTGTGGTGGTGTACACCTGTAATCCTAGTGCTGGGGAGGCTGAAAAGAAGAGGATCACTATGAGTCCAAGCTGGGTAGTAAGACCCTGTACCAAATACATAAAAAACAAACAAACAAACAAACAAACAAAAACTCAAAAATCAGTTACCCGTGATGTGCTTTACAATTTTAGTGTAGTCCTAGTGCTAATATGCATGATTAGCATTAGTTATTTTCTGGAAGTGGCACCTATTCTGTATTTCACTTTTCTTTTTGTGTATAAATAATCACTAAATCAAAATGTCTCTGGTTATATATATGAAAGCCAAATATGAGGAAAAATCATTTTTGTTAATCCTAAATTAGTCACAAGTACTCTTTCAATAAAGTTTTAGAAGTCATTCAGCACCAGTTTACTTTATGTATAAATATACAAAGTTAGAGCTACTACACTACAATAGGAGAAGAAATTTGTGTTATAATAATCTGAATTTAAGTCTTGATCTGTAATGGTGTAATCTGTAAAAATTGTTTAAGAGTCTTTAGTCTCCCAGGTTCTCATCTGTGAAATGGAATTAGAAATTTCTTTGTCATTATATTTGGATGGATTTAGTTTAGAATTTAAAGTAATTCTCAATTAAGTGGATACTAAGTGGTAGATATTATTAATAAAAGTGATAGGAACAGGCTATTAGAAAAACTAAATACTACATACTACTTTATATGATAGTCTATATGAAATGTCCAATTTTCACTGAAATTCATTTATAAAAACTACAGTATGATAAGTTTGTGAACTACAGTATAGTAGGTCAGTTAAGTTTTCCCATTTGTCTTTTGTAATAATCATTTCTGTTCTATTCAAAATGGCTTTACATATATGAGAAATATAACATATGATGTCATTATATTTAGACAGATGACAGCATAGTCCTTTAAACTAATTTGTGTCTGTTAAACATAGCTTTTAAGAAGCAAATGGAAGTTACTTGCAATGTTTATATAGTGGATATATAAATATATTACCAATGCACTGCATTCCAGTTTCCTTAGAATTTAACATATAGGAATTATATGTATCTTAATAATCCATAGGAATAGTAATATGCTGTCATAGTAAAGCAAGCATTTAATGCAGAATTTGGTTTCATTTGTTACAACCAGGAAGGTTTTGACAGATTTTAGTTATGTTTTGAAGTGTGGATAAGAGAGCAAGGTTTTGAAGATGCCAGGATGTTGGCAAACGATTTGTGGAAGTACAGGCTGGAGCATGTTTAGGATACCTTTTCCTTCTAAGCAACCTCTCCGTCTCCATCCACACCTCACCACTAGGATCCCTAAAGCTCTCACAACATTGGGGATGAGACTGCAATGCTGAACTCTTACACAGAGAAAAACCTCCTGACCAGTCACCATGTGCCAGCCTGAACCTCTTAAGATTCAGAAGAGCAGTAAGAAACCAGTGATGGGGCAGTGGGCTCCAGGTTATTTGGGAAAGGGGAGGAATGTGTTAGCAGTCTAGAAAACATGGAAATCACCATAAATATAGTGGATGAGAACCCGCCATATTCATTAGGTCACAGTGCTATAGGTCAAGAATGATGGCTGCGAACGATGGCTTACCTCTGCTGAAGGTCCAGCAAGCTGTAATCAGAGCATCGTGTGGGCTGTGCTGTCTGGAAGTTTGGCCACACTTATACAAGTCGTTGGAAGAGCTCATTTTCTTTGTGGCTAAATAACTAAGGACGCAGGCTTCTCATCAACTGGAGGACACCGTCAGGGCCCAGAGGTTGTCCTTTGTTTCCAATCATGTGACACTTTTCTAGAGAGTTTACTGCATGGCTCTTGTCCTTGTCGAGGCCAGGATTAGCATTCCTCACACCTTAGTCAGCTAAAACAATAGGCTATCATGTGGCAAAGTGTAATAAGAGGAGACTTCTCCCATCATCATTTCCACACTGTTAGAGTCATGTCCCAGGTTCCAAATGTACTCAAGGGGGAAGAATCTGCACCCAGAGAGATCCTGAAACCTTCTCAGGAGTCCTTCTACCTCAGGAAGCAAGCCAGGAATCTTTCTTTGTGTAACATGTGTTACCTCTTCACATGAAATTTAATATTCTGGGTACTTTGGGCTGGGTTATAGTTCAGTGGCACCATACCTGCCTGGCAAGCATGAAGCTGTGAGTTCAATTCTCAGTACCCAAACAAAACAGCAAAACAAAATGCAGGACACTGTTAAATGGAATCTTAGAAAGGATGGTTACTCTGCTATTTGGTTATGATTAGCACAAAATCCAGAGCAGGATTATTTCCCAAACTGGGGCCATCTCTGATCACTAGTGAGAGAAGCTTGGAGAACTGAGGGAAGGAAAAACAGTAGCAAGTGAAGGAATTATGGGGTACAGGAATCACTCCTCAGTGGATGCTGACTTTAGGCAGCTTGATAGCAGTCCAGATTAAGGGCACTGACAGGGCTTAGTTTAAATTACCTCACCTTTCACTGCCACAGTCTATCTGATGCTTTGCTGACAGCTGTCAAAGCACCTCACTCTTCATTGGAAATCTATAAAAACAAGTAGCATGTCATTAGCATTACTGAAAAATTAGGAATTCAAAATATTTTTCAAAGTGTTCAAGTGGACACAAGGTCATGGATGATCCCAGAATATGCCAGTGTATCTTTCTGGGTTTGCTGCTTGTGAACATTTTTGAATGGATTCAAAGCCTTAGAATTCTGCATTAAACAGTGTCCTATGACTACAATTACATAGTGGAGAAATAAGCAGGGCAATACTGGATCTACAGTAGATTCTGACCATGGGCAAATTTAGCTGTATATAACAGAAAATCTGTTTTCCATTATCTTCTCTTCTGAATATGTCTAGAGCACCTCGAGTCCTGTGGCTGTGCTATGCTTACAACATGACTTACGGTCCTGAAGTTTGTGCGATATTTTCCGTCACCACTTAAGTGCAGCCATGGTCTTTGAATTCTAGAAAGAATGAAAGGAAGCCAGCAATGAGTAAGGAAGGGTGTATATTTGAGCCCCCAAAGATTCACTTTCCATTTTCATCTCATTGACCTTCTCTGGTAATAAAAGAAATGCCACTTGTCACCAGGAAGAAATCAGAATTATTTTAATTATACCAGAAGGAGGAAAGCATGTGGCTTGCATATCAGTCTATGCCAAAAAAAAAACAAAAAACTACAAATACTTCTCTTGTAGTTGCATTTAAACTAAGGAAAGGACTTCTGATCTATCCATCCATCCATCTCTCCATCCATCCATCTATCCATCCATCCACCTCTCTATCCATCCACTTATCCATCAATCCATCCATCCATCCACCTCCATTTCTCCATCCATCCATCCATCAATCCATCCATCCATCCATCCATCCATCCATCTACTTCTCCATCTATCCCTCCCTTACTCCCTCCAACCCTCCATCCATCTATCCATCTCTCCATCCATCCATCGATCTATCCATCCGTCCGTCCGTCCGTCCATCCATCCATCCATCCATCCATCCATCCATCCATCCATCTTTTTAACAGTTCTGAATTCTAAAAGTTGAGTCACAATGAAATAGTAGGACTCATATTCAGAGGCAACTGTCTTGTCAATATTATTAGTAAGAGATGATATTAAATTATGTTTTATGTTGAGACATCGTTAATATTTGGATAATAACTAAACAAATTTATTCTATTAGGTAGCAGTTTTAGATGATTGATTTTTGTTGGAGAAAACTTTTATCTTTGTTACATACTTTTATAACATGTTATTTTCAGTGTATTTTACAATTGCATGTGGGTTCACCCTGGTAATTCAGAGTTTGTGATTATGGTAGAAAGTTTGAGTTGAAACTCAGTCTCTGACGTCTTCCACTGTATTTATTTCACAGGCCTTGATGCCTCCCCAACAGAATTTTAATGGTACAATTTTCCAACAAAAATTGCTGATCCTTTAAAACACTGCAATACAATTTTCATAATAAATACTTTGGTGAGCCTCGGGAGATATCTCAGTGGTCTAAGTACCTGCCTGGCAAACACAAGGATCCAGGTTCAATCACCAGTACTGCATGCCATGCCAGCCTGGAACCCTGGGCTCATCACGCTGGCCACCAAAACTGGGCATGGTGGTGCATGCCTGTAATCACCAGGGCTAGGGAAGCTGAGACAGGAGGAGCACTATGAATCTGAGCTGTGTAGTGAGACCCTGTACCTAAAGAGAGAAAGAAATAAAATATTTAAGTAAATAAATATTTTGGCAAAGATTAGTGTATAGCGACATGTACAAACAACTATGGTGTTTTTTATTTTTAAGCATACCATTTAAAACTCCCAAATTTGGGAACGGGGAGATGGCTCAGTGGAATAAGTGCTTCCCTGGCAAGCACAAGGGCCTGAGTTCAATACCCAGTTCCACCAAAAAAAAAAAAAAAAAGAAAAAATCCCAAATTGTCACAAAGGAAATCTTGCATTGTATAAAGACAACATGCCTTATTTTGCAATCCTTCATGTAAATAGTATCTATAAATCCATTGTTTTCATATACATTATTAAAACTGCTGTGGTCAGTTTGACTTAAAATTCCAAACCACAAAACAGCTGTTTACAACCAGCGAAGCACTATGTAACTCTATAAGCAGTTCCCTTCAACCACTCAGTGAAGTCAGTATTTAATATGCCTGAGGTCGGATTGTGCAGTCAGTTGAATCTGTATTTGTTTTCATGCCCAACAGGTTTCCCTTTTAGGCAAAGGATATCTTGAAATGCTTGTCAGATCTTTAGCTGAAATTGGGATATACCACATCTAAAACACTTGCCTGATTTATAGTCTGGATCCCTCGTCACAAAGGAATTGAGGTTAATTTGGCATAACTAGTTGGCAGTGAATGCATGCTCGCTTCCGGTTGATTTCATTTCCCTAAGTGCTTGCAAACCATGTGCACAGCAAACTTCAATCGAATTTCAGCCCTCGCTGCTTAATGGCGGTCTCCTAGACTTCCAACCTCCTTCCTCTGGCTATATTGCTATTTAGTGGGCATCTGCACGTGGACACTGCAGAATTTCAAACATAATACATATCAAATGGGACTCATGTCTGTGCCATATATACCTTCTACCTAATTATTTATAGTACTCCCTCTGCTGGCTAATGACACAGTCATCTTCCCAGTCTCCCCAGAGCAAAGGTTTGGAGTGTTGCCTTTGTCTACTACCAACCCACTAGTCATCTGTTTTCTCTGCCATGTTTCCCTTACCCTGTGGTTGTTATCTAGTATAGATACGTACTCCTCCTTGCTTGGACTATGAGAGCCAACTTCTAGCTGCTGTCTCTGTCTGTAGTCATTTATTCTTCCAGTCAAGCTTACACATCCCTGCCAGATTAACTTTCTGTGCTCATGGTTCACTGCTTAGGCATCTTGAGGGCTGTCCAGGAGGCCACGGGTAAAGCCCACACTCTGTAGCTGGCACTGAGCATGGGTCTGGACACAGTTCCCTTGGCAGCATGTGGCAGCCCTCTGTGTACATGATGTGTTGGGCCTGCATGCTTTGTACTCTTTCTCCACACCCCCAGCTCTGATGAGTAAGGGACCATACAAACATTTGGAAAGCTTTTGCTGTTTCCACTTTTGAAAAGCAATTTCTCCTCCTCCTGAATGATTCTGACTCTTTGGTGTACCTCTGTCATGGCACGAGGCCTTTGTCAGGAAGTCCGAGCTATACAGAGCATTAACCTTCTGAGACAAGGACCTCACCTTATTAACCTTTGTACTTGCTGTCGTGTGTGTCCCTGTGGAACAGCTTGTCCATCTTTTATCTCTCTGTTTTGCATCCTTAATTGGAAGCTATAGTTCTTAATAGTCCGTCTGACAGAGCTGCCTGTGTCTTCCTGCCCTCACTCTGGGCTCCGCATCTCTGTCCCGGCTTGACTGCGTGATGTACCCTGTATTATGCTGAGGCTTTCAGGCTCAGACTCCCTGTACAAACATTTTCCTTTTCATCACAGATACCAGCTTCCTTCCTCTCCTCTTCCTGCTTTTGCTCTTTCCTCACATTTAAAATGCTGGTGTACAAAATTATGTTTTAGTCTTTGAGACTGCATTTCTATTATTAATTCATATAATAAAATGAAGTGCTGTAAAGCAAGCAGTTCTGTACCCTTTAATAAGTTGCAGTACTGTGCAGGCACCCACTTTATCTAATTCCAAAACATCTTCACCACACCAAAAGGAAACACTATACTTCATAAGCAATTATTTGGCATTCTCCTGTTCTACCAGCTGTTGGAAAACAGCCCATCTGCCTCCTATCTCCATGGATTTATATATTCCAGACATTTCATATACGAGGAGTCATGTAATATTTGATTTTTTTAATCCAGCTTCTTAGCATGATCCTTCATTTCTTTTTATAGATGAATAATATTTCATTGCATGCAAATATCATCACATTTTAGTTGTAAATTTATCCATTGATAGACACTGTGGGTTGTTTTCACTTTCAGCTACTGAAAATAGTGCTGCTATAAACATACATGTTTACAAGTATGTAAGTCATTTTTAAAAATTCTTTTGGGTATCCACCTAAGAGTGGAATCAGTAGGTCATACAATAATTTCATGTTTAACTTTTTGGAGAACCACTGACATCTCACATGTACTCTCCTTTCTTTCTCTCTTTCTGCTCCTATCAGTGACAGGTCCAGTTCTCCTACCTGTCTTCCAGACTCTTAGTAATAACCAAGAGATCCAGGTGTTCTTCCAGCCCCGCAGTTATACTCTGACTCAGAGGTAATTAAGGTCCTAAATATGGGACTTAATTTCTTCCCCCTTAATTTTCCCGTGAAACTTACTGGACTCTTCCCTACTGTGGTGTTTTTCCTGAATCACTCTGTTGTTCTTTGTAGTGTCTGATTTTGCCCAGGTCTCCAGCAGTTGCATCTGGTGTGCCATGCAATCACTCTGCCTCCTGTTTTCCATAAGACGGGAATCCAAGATTATTTGTTTCCCCCTAGGGAAAAAAAATCTACTTTTTTCATCTAGCTATTTGCTTGTATGCAATCTTTTCTATTTTACAAAAGTAAAAATCTTACTTGGAAAAAGAAAGACTTAGTCCTTTTATATCATAGCATTTCATAAGTTTACCAGGGCTTTGTTGTATTTTCATGACTTCATTGTTCTTCCCAGATTTTCCATAAAAAACAGTAGTAAGGGCACCTGTGGCATTGGGGACATGTTGTTTCAGGTACGAAGCAGCTCCTCATCAAGGTGGATCCCCATAGGTGGTCACCCAGGCCACGTTGCCACCTCATGACCTCTTGTCTCCGAGGCCTGTAGTGTCACCCTGGTTTCAGCTACTGCTGTTGCCCCAGAAAGACTGGACAAGAGTCTCGACCTTCTGCTGCAGGAAACTGGATTAGTGCTGCTGTCTTTCCCTTTTGCTATAAAGTCTTTCCCACATCAGATCTTTGAGTCTGGTTTCAATTCCCCTGTACCCATGAGGCCTCTTCCTTTCTGGTCCCTCTGGATGTTGTTTTCCTCTGCTCTCTATGAATTCATCGTTCCCTCTAATAAGCCAGCAAGAAGAGAGGTCTTTCCTTCATGTTCTCATTTATTTATTCAATATTTATTGAGCATCTGCTCATGCCAAGCAGTGATCTAGGCATTGGAGATAGAGCAGTGAAAAAGCATAACCCTGCTCTCGGTTTTACAACCTAACAAGTGAATATAGATAGATATCAAATGAATAAGCCTCTAAGGATGAACAGCCCTGGACTTAAAATCTGAACTCTGAAAAGCTCCAAACCTCAAAACTTAGAGCTCTGACATGAAGCCTTAAGTAGAGAATTCAACACCATGAAATTTTTTCATGTTCCAACTTATTAAAAATTAGTGTATGAAATTAACTTAAGTCTGGATATATAAATGCATATGAAACATACATAAATTTTATGTTTAGACGGATCCAATCCCCAAGATCTCCTTATGTGTCTGTAAATATTTCAAAACCTAGAAAGAATCTGAAACACTTCTGGCCCCAGGCATCTCAGATAAGGACTGCTCTGTCTGCAGTCTAGTATATCAACTAGAAATAAGTGACACAAAGAGAAGGGGCACAGGGTACGGAGAAAGTATCCAAATGGAGTATTTTAAATGTGGAGGGCCTAGAAAATTGATCCACTAAGTTCTAATTTGAAACCAATACTAGGAACTTCATGGCAGCCCTGGGGAAAGATGATAGTGCCACAGCCTGGAGTGAGTGAGGTGGAAGCGAGAGCCCTATGTCGTATATTCTTATAGCTGAGAGGTCGTTTTGCATTTTAAACACATAATGCCTCTATTCTTTAGAGGTACACAGTTCTGTACATCTCCTATAGTTTTTGTAATGTGTCTTGGTTTTTATTCCTCCTTGCCTCAAATGGAATTTTAATTCCTTTTGACCTGATATGTATTTTCTTCTTTAAAAAAAAAAAATCTATGGATTTTACAACCCTCACCAGCTGGTCTCAACCTTGAATGTGGACAAGCATAACTAGTAGAGATTTATGGTAGAGACTTAAATAAGTACCCTAGGAGGTTTATGGGCAGATGTCTTGGACTACATTTTGAAACTTACTGCTCTTGGTGTTATATTTAAACTGTTCTGGTTCCTCTTTACCATGTTGTTAAACTGTTAAAGATTCTTAGCAACTAAAAAAGTGATCACTAATGCTTTTCTAGTTAGCAGTCACACTGTCACTTACCTTAGGAGCATCTGCTTTTCTTTCTACAGTACCTTAGTGGAATTGCTTTCCTGAGAATAAGCGATACTTTGATTTCCTACTTCTACCTATTTTCAGACTGGTTGAGAGTGTTCTCAATTGTATTTTCTCCTCAAAAGAGATAGGTATATCCTAGCTTTTCCAAAATATAAAATAACAAATCCTAAGTAATTGGCAAGATTTGAGACTTATTTTCCTTAACTTAAACAAACTTGCAGTTTGTAAAATCTACTGTAGCTGTTCAATTTAAAAACCCACAGATTTGAAACTGAGATCTTATATTTAATATAGCACATTCTAATAACTACAAATTCTAAAATTTGATTGCAAAAATGATATAGCAACAACAGTAAAGAAAATGCAGTTTCCATCAATATGATAGACTGAACTAATGTGAAATTTCCTCCTTCCATAAACACTTAAAAATAGTGAATAATGTACAAAGATGATTTAGAGAAAGGTGATATGTATACAAAAGACAAAGGGAAGACATGAAACTAAGAAGCAAACTCGACATACGTAGTTGTGTGGATTAAGAGATTATCAGATAGCATATAGGACATCTTTAAAAAATACAGTTTGCTACATAGGTGATACATCTAGATAAAGAAGTAAAATCTTTTATGGATACGTGTTTTGACTGTGTAGAACAAATAGATTTTTAAAAATTCATTGCTATAATCATTAAGGATTAAATCTTTATGTTGTGAAGTATATTTCATGATAAAATTAATACATTGCCAGGTACATTTTGTAGCTTCTAAGTTTATGTCATCTAAGAGAATGTCATTTTTTATCACTTTTTTATGAAAATAATGTGTTGACTTACTGCTATATTTAAAATTCTTATTTCAGGAATAAAAAAGATAAACATGACTTTTGCTTTGAGAGACTTATGGTCCTTTAGAAAGACATGGCTTATAAATATCTAGATTAATGAGAAAGACATAGATGGGGGAGTTGTCTTCAAACAGCTTTATATAAAATGTTGCCATACACTGATAGATGGTTAGGATTTGGAGATAGTGATGAAGAGTAGTGAAGAACAAAATAAAAGCGTGAATACAGAATGACCAGAAAGTAATCGTGACTACTTCAGTTTGGTTGCAGCCGAGGATAGTAGCTCTCAAGATTTTGTGAATAATGAAGTCACCTGGAAGAAGTTGTGCCAAGCTTGTTTGGGGTACAAGTAGGAGAATAGTGAAAGAGAAGGATGAAAAAGGGAGATAGGTGGGCGTAAAACTGATGGATCATGGAGCCATGCTGTGCATCTAGTATTTATGTTAGTAAGAAGTGAAGAACTATGGCAGTGTTTTAATCATAATAATGATCTGATCGATTGAAAACTTTAGAAAGTTAACCTGGTACCAATGTGTGTGGTAATCGGAAGAAAACAAGATTGGAACTGGAGAGTCTGATATAAAGGTTACTGTGCTCATACATGACAGAGGAAATCAGAACCAAAGGCAGCAAGAATGAAAAACAGCAGAGGGACTCAGGCAAGGAAGAACTGGTGACTAATTAGATAGAAGGTGGTGGGTTGAAGAAGGAAATCTAATTTATGTCTTTGAGGTAACAGTTAAAGTTGGCAACAGGAAGATCTTCCAAATCAAGAAACTAACAGCTGATATGCATTTGAGAGAATGCTGAAGATAGGCAGGCATGTTGTATGCTATGCTTATATGATGAGGGCGGTTGCCTGGGACAGATGAGCCATCTCAATGGACCCTGAGAACAAGGTCTGGGGATCAGCACAGAAACTTCAGCTGGTATCATAGGAATTGAGAGTTGTTAGCAGCGTGGTCAGTAGCTATGGCAGTGGATGTGTTCACCAAGGGCATCATACAAAGCGAGCAGAAAATGAAGTCAGAACCTCAGGGAGTAGCTCCTTTCAGGAAACAGAAGTATGATGCTGTCACAGAACTTCATAGAGTGTGTTCAGAGTGCTAGAGGAGAAGTCACCAGAAAGGGCTTTCCACTAGAAAGAAATCAGGCAGGTCAAATAGTGTGGAGGAGGATGGGACTGCAGATAGGCCACTGGAAGTGTGAGTGATTTGTAAGAGTGCAGTTCTCTTGAGTAAATACTGAAGCCAGCAGGGTTTGAAGAATGGGTCAGTGGTCAGGAACTGGCACCATTTATAATGCAGTGTTATTTCCTAAGAAAAGTCATACTTCTAATGGACCTTTCTCTGGCATTGAAGGGCTGGGAGAAAATCAAGAAAATATTGGTCGTTTAACTAAGAGCCATTTCTTTGTGTTCTGTCAAATGTTCAATTTAAAGCAACAATAGAGCCCTCTATTCTTCTTGTGTTCATTACGGCAAATGCCTTTACCAGAGGAAGAGATCTTTCAGGGATGTTACCTTAATCTAAAGGATTTCATTTTTATTGAGTTCATCTCAGTACATAGAAAAGTTCCTTTAAAGTTCAGCTTTGTATCAACAAATGAAACATAACAGCAACTGTGTATTATTGGCATGATAGGTAGATTTTCTAAGAAGCACAAGATATTTTGCAATCATCTTTATATTTTTTGTATATAACTACCACAAGCTAACCAAATACATGGTTTTTTTTTTTTTTTTCCCTCAAAGGTGTAACTCCTAATTCTACATCATTAGCAGTTACCAATAGGATAAGATACAGTTCGGTTCTTTTCAATGCCATATTGTCTTGTGCTTACTGTTGTTCAGTACCCAAGGCTTTATCCACCCCAATTCCCATGGGGCCATCACAGCTTATGGCAGGCCTTCTGCTACAGCTTTGCAAAATACACCATTTACCTCTCGTGACAGCAGTATAGACTTAGTATTGTTTCCATCTGTCAATGAGAGAAGCCCAAGTAAGTAATTTGTGCACAGTGGTAGTAATGTTAATCTTGAGAGTCTAGATCCCAATTTTGATTTCTAACTGTGAAGTCCGTGCTCTCCGCTCTGAGGTGGACACTCTGTCCAGGTTCTTCCTTGAGCTGTCTGTGCATTGCATCATTCCAGGAGCACGGGCGCTCAGCTGTTATTTCAGATTCATCCAGGTTCTCTGTCTGTGGATGATGGATTTATTCTGGTATTTTGTGAGTCCTTATTCTATTGTATTTTGTAGAGGAAATGGTAATAGTGAGTGTCTGACACTGAGTGTGGTATGGAGAGCCGGGGTTCAGAGCTCTCTTTGTCCAATGAGGCAGCAAGTGTTTCCACTCTACCACAAAGTCATGAATATCTTTTACTTCTCTCTTTTTAGGCTCGAAGCCCTGCTACTTTGACATTATCTCTAAGAGTTGTACCAGACAATCTCAGACTTTTGCACTGCAAGAATCCATCTAAATACATCACATAGCCACCAGGCATGGTAGCACATACAGCAATCCCAGAACTTGGGAGTCTGAGCAGGAGGACTGCTGGGAGTTTGAGGCTATTCTGGGATACATAGTGCATTCCAGGCCAGCCTGGAATGAATAGTGAGATCCTGTCTCAAAACACCAAAAAATAAATACAGAATCAAGCAACAGAATTGCTTTTTTAAAGACTATGAAGATTACAAACTAGAGCCAGGGTTAATCATCTGAACTTCAAACGCACATATCATTTCTAATGGTGGATAGTCCCCAGCTAATTCATAATTTTGCTCTGAAAAGTTGATTTGCTTCTCACATTTTACTTAGGCTCCTAGTAAAATGATCAGCCTTTCGTCTATTATGGACACATCCCACATGCGGGCAATAGACATGACTTAAAATTATTCAGTCTGGTTGTAAATAGGTAACTTGGGTTATAAAAGTTTTCTGCAGATAAACTATATAGTTAGCCATGTGGGATTTCTTCTAGTGTGTACTGATCTTGTCATTATTTATCTCAATGTTCATGCGCCATCTTTGACATGGATTGCCCATGTAGCTCTAAATATTTTGGCATCATTGAATTTCAACAATAACTATTACTATTCATAATCAAAAGGCTAAGTGTTATTTACTTTTAGCAATTTCAGCATATTGACATTTGAGTGCCTCACACAGAGCATCCTAGCCCCTGGCTTGATGCCAGCATGTTTATTGATCGAATGTTGAAAACCCCTCAACAGATTTCTGTGAATTAACTACTTTAATCAAAACACAAAAGCTAGATAACTTACATGTGAGAATAACCATGGAAGTAAGAGAAAGCTTACAAAGCCAAAATGACTCCCTTAACTTAATTCTCCCTAACAATGAGGTCTGTATATTCAGGAACTTTGTGTCAATACTGTCTTTGGACCAATATGCTTTTCAAAAGGATCATAGCAGAATTGCTTCATTGGTTATTCACACTATGCTTTATAAACAAGGTGACTTCCCAATAAGACAGGTAGATTCTTTACAATAATAAAAGTAGGAATACTATTAGAAGCAGCTTCATTTTTTGCTTTACTTAGTAGCTACTTGGAGAAAAAATAGCTGAGTAGATCATAATATTTAAACTAAGTATTTGTAATGATTCCTCGTAAGTGTCACATTGCCATCATGATAGCATGATTGTTTCACATCAACAGTGTTTCCTCTGACCCCAGGTATAGTAAGGGCTTATATGCTTTATAAAAATTTAGCTAACATATTTAGAAAGCATTTCATTTACCTTTCTGGAGGAAAAAAATGTATTTCCATTGGAAGGAACTATTTTAATTTTTCTGCTAGTTCAAGTTACATGATATATTTAATCTGAGTCATGTACATATATCCAGAGATATATGATTGCATTGTGTGAATGTAATTTTCAGGATTTTAAAGGTTTTGTTGGCGTTATTGGATGTTCTCTAAACTGAGTCAAAAGAATGAATAACAGTAGCTCTGAGCATTCTTTCCTCTTTCGCTTTGTTCTGCTGTCACTCATCTCAGCGCCTTCTTTTTCATAGGCTGAGCAGTCCGTTCTACTTGGGCATTCAGCAAGGAGTAGAAGTGTTACCCTCCATGCCAGTGTGTTGATTACTGTGTATGACTGATGGGCAGCCTGCTAGCTTTACCGTGGAAGTTCTGTGCTTCCCCCATGTCAGTCTTTAGCACCCTTGGTTTCTCCTTCTTTAGGTGATAATTTGCATTTTGGTGAGTGTAGCAGATAGCTCCTCAGTCTCTGAGTCCTACTTCACATTCCTGCCCAAACTGTCAGCTGTGTGCAGGATGTCTTCCCATAACTAGGACAGCATCTAAGTTTGGATAACCTAACGCAATATTGACCACCCCCAAATCTGCACCTCATACTTTCACAATCCACTCCATAGCCACATGGTCTCTAGTTTCCTTTAATCAACTGAGAAACAGTTTTGAGCTGCTTTCTACTCTTTCACCATGTATTTGGAATGTGTGAGATAATGCCTCCTTGAAGAAGCCAGTAGCTATTAGGAGAGAAGACGCTAAATCGACCACAACTGTGCCTCTGATCATGATTAGGGCTCAGCATGCACAGGCCACTGTCATGGGAAAGAGAACAGGAAGCCTTCTGGGAGGTGGATAACCAAGAAGGCCTTTGCAAGGAGGTACCAGCTGAGGGAGGCTGAATGAGGTGGACATAGGCACATTTCTGAAGCGCTGTTATGCCATGTGAGAAAACTGGGACTGCGCTTTGAACGTCTTTGCTTTTCTCCTTTGCAGCATCCTAACTCTCATTGGCATCCTACAAAACTCTGCTGTCCTGTTGTTCTTCCACTCTTGTCCTTATTTCTCTTTCCTTACATTGTGATCAGAGGTGGCCTCCCTGGCTGTAGTTTACAACTTGACTCTCTCATTCTTCAGTACTTTGTTACTCACAAGATTACTCTCATTGCCAGAAACCTATAGTCCTCCACTTCTGTCAAATCCACCCCATGGATCAAGTGAATGACAGTTGTCTTCCCCTCTGGGTTGTAAGTTGTGAGTCAGTTTGACATGTCCTACATGTTGGCAAATTTCAAGCACCTTGCCCAGTGTTTCATACATGGGAGTCCCGCCCATCTATTGTGCTGAGTAGAAGGAGTTTACTTTAGAATCTTACCACATGTCTTCATTTTCCAGGGTCTTTTATGCACATTGACATAATCATGCTGCTATAATAAGCACTGGCTTTCTTGTCATTGCCAGCAAATGTTCCTTACAGCCCAGTGGCTCATAACATGCCCTGCTGCTACAAATCAGCAACACTTCCCAAATAGAGTGGCATGACTGTGTACAAAGCTTAGTGCACAATGTTTGCTTTTTGCTGTAGAAAATGAAAGACCTCACTTTTCCCTTGGGTGAAAGCAGGCTTGGAAAGCATGGATGCAGGGCCCTTTGCCAAGCATTGCGATTTCCAGGGCTCTGCACCTCATTTCACTGACAGGTGTAGCCAACAGGACTTTGAACTTAGAGTTAGTGGTAAGATTTGTGTCTCGACTCTACCTAGGTGGTTGGAAGCATTTCTGAGAGTTGATTTCCTTACCAGTTGAGTTAGAGTAAATTATACAGAATTTCTATTGCTGTTAGAGGGATTATCTTTTGACAGTGTTTCCACAGCAGTGTACCTACCAAGGATTTTCATTGCCAACAACAACATGCACTCATTCTGATATGTAATTTTTACTCCTAATTTAAGCTGAAAAAGGGAAGGATCTTGGCAGCATACAGAAAAATGGGTGGGGTGAAAAATCAGGCTCAGGTTTCCTAGGTGACACCACAGGAGCCAGATCCTTAAGATGACGGTTGGTTTTTTGCCAGTAAATCTTCGTGGTGCTCATGTATCTGTCATCAAACTGTGCCTTTATGTCACTGTTTTCATACTTACTGTCCCAGATGTGAGTGTCCAAATGTGGGGTCCCAGTCAGTTACTTCCCTTAGCTATGGTTGGAGAGAAAGAATACAGGGGCCATTTGGCATGGGGCATAGGCAGTGGAAGCAGTCTGGACGCTCTTGGAGACTCGCACAGAGGTGTGATTGTCAGTAAGGCTGGGGGCGCCACAGGTGCCGTGCTGTGGCTCTCATGGTCTTAATGACGTATATCTCGCTACACTCTGAGTATCTTGAGGACTTCAAGTACCTGGAAGATCTGTTTTTTCAAGCTGTGAAGCAGATGAGAGGGTCACTTCCCCAGACTCACTCTTCACTTGCAGATGTGGAACAATTTGGGATTAGGGCTTATCTCGAGTGACAAATGACTCAGAACTATCCAAATTATATTTCAAGATAGAAATAATTAGAAAGAGAATTTAAATGATGTCCTACCTATTCTAGCCCGTAGGTAGCCCAAGTTCTTATTATCAGAATCAGTGAGGTCTCTAGAATATTACACCTGAGTCTGCATTACCTGAGCACCTTGCAGAGCAATATTCATCGATTGTCAGAAGCCTTTTGCCTTTGGAGGGAACCTGCCATGATCTTATGTCAGAAATATCTTCTAGAAATTTAATCAGACAAAAGCTTAGCTTCCCTTAAAACCTGGAAATTGCTTGCTCTCATAAAAGAGAGGTGTCAAGTTAGAATGTTTTGCTCTTCACTTTTCTGTCAAATGGCTAAGTAGACCCTTAGGTATGGGGCTATCCACAGAGACTATCTTGGTCCTTGTCACCATCACTTTTAGTTATTGTCTCTTCTTTCTGGTGATTTATTTTATAAGCCTCCTCACTTTCATTTTGAAAGAAGGGATACAAGAGAGAACAGAAGTGGGGACAGATGGATAGACAGAGGCTGGATGCCAGATGGGAACCTAACATGAACAGAGGTAACCTCATCAGAAGATTCCTCCATAGCTTTCTTCTGCTTCAGACGCACCAGCCAGCCCAACAGACAACTTGTCAAGGCAAATCTAGGCTAGTTCTATCTCAATGGCTGCTGCCCAGTTGGTCTAGATATGGTTTAAGACAATGTCAATGGCAATAAAAATTTTATATCTCTCTTCTTGTGTGTTTATGAGAAGTTTTATATCCAACATAAAAGTAGCATGTGGGACACCCGCTTCTAAGAGAGGACACAAGTAAACAATGAGGCATCAGTCAATAATGTCGTCCATCCACAGTGGATTATTGTAAATGCTGTGAGTTGCTAACTATCCAAATTATATTCAAGTATTTCATCACCTGCTTAATCAAGCTGCAAAATAAAGAGTTAGACCACTTCAACTCTAGTGATTTGATTATGTGGTAAAGAGACTGGTGCATAAACATTAATCCTGGGAAATTAATTCATGAAAATTAGCTGAAGATATCCCTAGAGGCCTGTTTTGTATCTATTTTTGCATAAAACGTTGAACTAACTACTTGCTGAAGGTGTCTTGTGGGGACTAGAATGATTATGCGTCGTTCTGCAGTTATCTAGAGAGAATCATGAAGGGGCCGTGGAGTGACCTGAAAATGCATTCTGATTAAAGCTAAGTTTTGAGCAGGAAAATTGCTTTGAAATGATTAAAGGTAAAATTGTTGCTAACAAAGGAAAACACTTGTCCTAGAAGGAGGCCTTTGAAAGGGAGTCTCGTTCTGAGTCTTTTGTGGCTTCACTTTTCAATGCCAAAATGTTATATTGTGTCAACCCATTTCATTATATTAACTTTAAAATTCAGTGGAGGATTAGGAGAATGTTCTAGATAATAGCCAGGCAGGGTGGTGAAGCTCTGCCCTCAGGAAGTCTCCAGCGCAGAAGAGGCAGCTGATCGGAGAAATGTCGGCAGGATCAGTGCCTGCACCATTTGTAATGATTCCCTCAGCAGAGGGCGCCTTCTGGGATCAAGCACATTCATTCTCCTGCATTCCCAAAGTGTGAATGGGGATGCTGAATGGATAAAGAAAGACTCTTGTTTCATAAGAGCTCAGGGCAAGTCATGATTTGATACCAAAACCTATGAAACACTGCGTGTGTGTGTGTGTGTGTGTGTGTGTGTGTGTGTGTGTGTGTGTGTGTTTGGGGAGAGGGGATCTTTGGATTTTGGAATTGCTAATAAGGAGCTGTGGACCTATGGTAAATCAGGAAGGAAGGAGCTCATGTGTCAGGGAAACATTCTGAGATACAAGGACTGTTCCTATGGCTGTGGAGAAGGAGGTACGGAACAGTGCTGAGTTCTCCCGCACAGTGTCTTTTTCCCAGAACTTCTGCACTGCTGGGGTCTCTCAGGATGGTGACACCAGAAAGCCTAATGGAGAGGTCCAGCCCCGACAATAAAGCTTTACACTCTGTCACCACTGCCTCGGTGACTGCATGGCTGTCCTCACCCACTGCTCCCTCCTGGTTATTCTACCCAATATCATCATTTTTCCAGATCCCTTTCATCTTCTCCTCCATTCACCAGTCTCACTATCTGTTCTTTGTTTTTTCACTTACCAAAATTTAAATCCTAGGAGCTTTAAAGCATTTCTTGTTTATCTTCTGTTTAACTCCGATCATTCCCCTCTGCAACCCAGGCTTTGTTCTTACCAGTTTGTCTTAGAGTAGGTAAGAATGAGTGCCTACTTAGGAGGAAGCTTCTCTACCCATGACTTTGTTTAACCGGAGCGGTGTTTATCTCCTAAGTGCTGTGGAGAGAAGCAGCCTCCCCACAGTGGGAAGTGGCTGATAGGTTCTCTCTATGAAGCGTGTCTGCTGTACAAAGCAACATATTGATGCAGTACTCAAATCTGGATATGTTAAACCACACTGGAACGGAAAGTAGCTAGCATTGTTTGTATTCTTATCTTTTTTAAAGTATAATTTTCATAATATTTTTGAACACCACAATTGCCCATGCCTCTGTGTTACAATTGTTTTTGCCTGTATTTACTGTGCCTCTAATTCTGTTCAGTTTGCTCAGGCCAAGCATTTGTTTTGCTAGTATCTATGAGAAAGCTCCTATTTATGATAACTGTTAAAGGAATTATTTGGTTCCACTCTCTTTCTTAGTCTCAGGTTGTTTCTTAAGGATGTGCCGTCAGTAGTATCGCTGGTGTGTGATGATGAAATGGGTACAGCAGCAGGGTCAGGACGGCAGCCCCTCACCACATCAGACAGGCCCTGCTCTTGCTGCGTCAGCACTAGTGAGTGATAGCAAAGCAGGGAGTGCCATGAGGTCCCGAGGTTGCTGTTGAGCAACCTCATTCTCTGTGTGCCACCCCCAGCTCTAGGTGCCTACAGCACCCTCCTTTGTGGTACCCAGCGCAGGTAGGTTTGGAGCTCCTGTGTATCTAGCCGCAAGAAGTATTCACTGGCTAACAGTGAGCAAATTAACATTGGCACTGCATCTGGGAAGACTGGAGAGAGAAGAAAAAGGTCAGAACGGTGAAATAGCCAGAGTGGTGGTCAGTGGGCCAAATAACCAAACCAACCCATTCAGAGCCTGGCGCGAGCTGTGATCAGCTTCTCTCCTGCCTATTGTTGTTCATACTTCTTGGATGGGAATTACAGTCACCAGAGGCAATCCCAATCAGCTCTATTTACCTGTGTAATATATTACAATGAACTCTTGAAAAGATGCCCTGAATATAAAAGAATAAGAATGCGTGAGGTACATGTCTATGTGTTTCATATTTTTTGTTCTATCTTTAAAAAAAAAAAATTCCTTTAACATTGCACTACAGTTCTTTGATAGGAGCCGTTTGCTGTCAACCCATCATAGCATCTCACAGTGATTACAGAAGCCCTCACATCACTTAGTATCCTGTTCTAAAGAGTTGCAGACATTCCTGCTAATGTAGATTAGAGCATCACGAAGACATCTAGAATGGAGTGCCCATGGAAACCCTGGGGCGGAGATTGGAAAGCTGATATTTCTTTAATCCGTGAGAAATCAGAACTCTTTTCAAACAATATTCTTCATAGTTTGTATATTCTTTCAATTTGATATGACTCTAAAAAATAATTATAGGTAATTTAATGCTATAGAATAAATATCATCTGACTTGTTTATGTAGAAATTTCTTCCTCTTCATCTGCTAAGTTAATTCATCAAGCAGATTCTATTTACTAATAGTACAGATAAAATGTGTTTGGTTTTCATACTTAAAAAACATTTTATTAAATGAACTTACACATTTTGTGCTTCATCTCATTTCCCTCCCAGATACTTTTCTGAACATAGATCTAGTTTTGAACATCTTTCTTAAAAATATTTCCACCCTTCCTTTCTTCTTTCCTGTGTTTTCTCCTCTGCCCTACCTGGGAGGTTTGTTTGTCTCTATCTTGTCCTTGTAAGCCTCTCCTCAAAGAGCATAACCTTGGGCCGAGAAGTGGTAGCCCATTCTGCAGATGGAGGCCTATAAAGAGGGTGTAGGAAGCCCAGCCAGGAGGTACCCCTGGCCCCTGATGAAAAGCTGGCTTCGTGAAGGCTGTGTCTACCAGATGCCAAGATAATTCCCGGTAAAGACAGTTCAACCAAAGACAAGCAGTTCAGTGTAAGCTTAGTCCGTGTGGTTCCTTTCTCTGGACAAAATGAACTGACTGACTGCTGGCACTGGCCACTTTCCAGCCAGTGCTTAGGGTGTTTCCTAGAGCAGTGAGCTCTGAAATGGGAGTATCAGCTGTGTACAGTGATGCACTGGCCACGAGAAAAGGATTCCAGAGCATCCATTTGTACCTAAAGATAGAATTTGAAATTTGCTTATGTTTGATTTTTATGGACTGCTAATTTGAAATGTAATTTAAATGATGTAGAATAGTTGTCATTAACTTGCTTTGATTATATGGCCCCAGGGCAAACAGTTTTAGAATTTACCCCCATTATTTATGATTCACAATCTGTGGGTTTGGGATCTCCTAAGGACAGCAGAACTATTATAAGGAGTCCACTCATACATACAGGCACACCCGTTTTCTCACTCAGTTGATACTGAAATATATTGATCACCTAAAGGTTTGAAACTGTTCATTAGTTCATTTAATTATTCATGTTTGTTGTATTTTAAAATTTCCTATAAAATTAGATTCCTTATATATGAAAAATGTTGTGAATCCATGAAGGAGACAATGGGACAGAAATGACTAAGAGGAACTAGGTCCCAAGATGTTAGGTCAGTTTGTCGATTAATCAGGTTTCTGTTACTCTAACAAATACCTCAGGTGATCAGTTCATAAAACGGTGTTAATTTTGGAGATTTTAGTCCTTGACTAGGTGGCACCATGCTTTGGGCCCTGTAGCAAGACAGGGTATCACAGTGGTCATGCATGGTAAGACTGTTCTCCTAAGTGCCAGGACAGCAAACCCAAGGGGACCTCGTTAGAATGTAAAGGGAGAGTTAGTCATCACCAGGTCCGAAGGCAGGTTGTACAGGGCTACTTGACAAGCAAAGAAGATGTGATTTTTTTCCTTTTCTCTCTTAATGATTAGCTATAGATAAAATCCATACAATGTTTCAAAATTTAGCTCAAGAGCATGTAATACACTCTCACTGTGTCCACCTAAGGTTCAGACTATTGGTGAGGGATTGAGGAAAAAGCTCAGTGCCTCTAAACAAACTTACTGGAGACAACCACCTAAGCAGTTAATAGGAACTTACTGCTTTCTGTCCTAGGTAGACAAAGCCCATCCAATTTGTACCAGCACATTGATCTGAGAGGTAGAAAAGGGTATTCTTTGAAAGAGCCGGTTAATCATTGCAGTGTACTCTGAGGCCTCATTCAGTGCGGCTGCCATTTTGTTGCTTGCCACCTTCATGTATGAAGGAGTATTCTCAATCTCTCTTTCTCTAAAAACCTGTCATTTTTCTATAATCTGCCTGTGCTCTATACATGGCCTCTGTGTCTTGTATCAAAGACACAAAGAATCAAGGTGTGTTGCCAGTTCCTGGCAGTATTAGGACCTTACTGTGTTAGCGCTGGTGTCCCAGTAACAGTGCTATAGTCAGAGATGATTTCAGGGATGCGGAAGCAGGCAAAACCCTAGGCCCCAACATGCTGCTCAGTAATGTCAGCCCTTACGATTTGAGTTTTCTCCCTGGCCCACCAGGGACTTCAAAGCTGTTTTTACTGTAAACCGGGGCTCTTCTCTTAGGCCTACAGTGGCCTAATAGTTAAGTAAAAGCAGAAGAAAGTTTGACTTCCATTTTGTATCCTTTTCACTGTAAATCCTGGGTCAACTCTCATTAAGGCAGTGTCTAAAAGTTAGCAAAATAAAGTTGATTGGTCTTGAATTTACATAATTGTACCCTATTCCACTTTGAGGACACCAAGACGGGGTTTCATTTAGCTTTGCTCAAGAAGTCTCCAGGTGTTATCCTGAACCTGGCTTCACTTGAAAATGAGGCAACCCCTCAGCAAAAGGATTCCAGAGCTATGATATCAAGACTGAGTTAGTGATCAACCAAACCCCAGCCCACGAGCTGATCCTTAAAACCTGGCCACTCACCTTTGCAAGTGGGCCAGGCCCCACCCAGCTACCTAAGCTGCAGTCCTTTGCCATAGTCCTTTAACTTTCCTGTTAAAGCCCTTCCTATAAATTTGTGCTTTAGTTTTAATATCCATGATTACTGAAAGTAAGAACTTATGCTAGCCAATAACCAAGTGTTCCCAGAATTCCCTTCACCTCACCCACCCCCAGATACACAATGACTGGAAGACCTTTCTCTAGGCTCCAGCCCTGGAAGGCTCCTCCACCTCCCCGTACAGCCACAGGCTGGGAACAAGTGTTGAGCACCGGGCCTTTGCAGGGCATCTAGGAGCCGCACACTAGCCGTTTGGGAGAGGATGTCACATGTGGTAAGAATTATATGTGCTTAAATGTGTGTCTACCTTTTGTTTAATAACTGAAGTGCTTTCTTTTTCCTTTTTACCTCAACATATTGTTTGTTCTCTTTTGAGTGAGCGGAGGGATGTATCATGGTCTTGACCTGTATCTTTGCATTCCTCTTTATGCACATTTATATCCTTAAGGCTATTACAACAAAATGCCACAGGCTGTGTGTCATAAACAACAGAAATTTATTTTCTCATAGTTCTGGAGATGAAAGTCCAAAATGAAGTGACAGCAGTTTGTTTTCTTCTGGGGCCTCTTCCCTGGCTTGTGGATGGTCACAGTTCTACCTTGTAGGTCCCTGCCTGCCCTGCTCTTCCAGGCTGGATGAGGGTATCATTTTAAATTAATCACTTCCTTAAAAGCTTCACCTACAAATATAGTCACATTTTGAGGTAGTACGTATTAAGACTTCAACATATAAATTTAACAGCACAGAATTTAGCTCATAGCAAAGGGTACTTATTTTTGGTTTATCTAGTGTTCTCAGGAAAACATGAATGACTTGGCAGGGTCAAGAAGCTTTATCAATAGGGAACCTATATCCATATTTGTTTGTCACAGTCCATTTTACTGCCATTAGCTCTTAATTTTTAAAAATCATTTATTTATTTATTTATTTATTCATTCATTTATTTAGTTGGTACTGGGTCTCACTATGCAGCTTGGACTTAGTAATCAACCTCCTGTCTCAGCCTCCCCAGCACTGAGATTACAGGTATGCACCACCATGCCTAGTTTTGGGGCTAGTACAGTGCACCCAGGGTTCTGGGGCTCGCAAGGCATGTGGTACTGGGGATCAAACTCAGCTCTTTGTGCTTGCCAGGAAGGCATGTAGACTGTTGAGCTATCTCCCCAGTCCCCATTATCCTTTCTTAATTAAAATAGAGCCCTCTTTGCCTGTCAAAAATATCTTATTAGACAATATTCATGAATTACTTTATACAGGTTCTAGATCCATAGTTCATATACTCGAGTCTTCAAAAAATATATTGCTTTGCCTAGGTTTTGTCAACCGTGAAGTAGAGATGCTAAGAATAGTGACCTCAAGAGTTCTTATGAGAACCCAGTGAGTCAGTATGTGTGCATCACCCAAAATACTGCCCTACATGGAGAAGCACTGGTGTCACCCTGAGTAAAGCAAAGAGGAGGAAGGGAAGGAGAAGGAGGATATCTGTTAAGGAGGATGATTAATTTTATGTCCGTTTGACTGGACCATGGTGCCCAGATATTGGGAAAAGCATTCTGGATGTTTCTATGAGAGTGTTTTTGGATGAGACTTACACTTAAATCAGAGTGCTGAATGAAATAAACTGTCCTGTGCTGTGGGTGGGCCTCCTCCACCAAGTGGAAGCCATGAGGAGAGCAGGAGGCTGCCTTTCTCTGAGCAAGAAGGAATGAGCCCCCAGAAAGCCTGGCACCTAGTCTACAGCTCAGCTCCTCCTGGTTCAGCCACAGATGGCCTCTGGACTCAAACTGCATGCCTTCCCTTGGTCTTCCTTCTTTCAGGCTTCCCCATCAGACTTTGGACATTGCCAGGCCTTGACAATCACATGTGCTAATTCCTTAAAATAAATCTCCTTATCTCTGCACATCCTGTTCTGCCTTTCTGAAGAACCCTAATTAATACTCCAAGTGTGGAAGTCAAAGCTATCCCTGTAGCATAACTTTTAATTTGAAAATGTTCATGTATTTCTGGATTTTTATGTTCTTTTATATTCCCTATAATCTTTGCATGTCTATAGACTGGTGAACAAAAAATAAACATCCACAAGATAATGGGATTAGTGAATAGGCTCTTTTCTATTAGTCGCAGTAGTTTGAATGAAAATGGATTTTGTATTTTCATGTTTATGAACAACATTGATATTATCCATCTGATAGAATTTTCATCATTATTCATAATTTTGAAGATTACGTTTTTCAGGAAGCAAGAGTAGTATCTTTAATAAATGTTTGAAATAAAAGCATCATAAATTAGTCTCAGGAAAGTAAGTGTTGATTAAAAAACCAGAATTAAATCACCATGTCCAAAACTGAGCTTTGAAACTAAGCAGGCAAGCAAATATTGGCAGGAGCTCCCCCAAGTTAAAAGATTGGCAAATCATCCATATGAAAAAAGTGAACTCAGAAAAATCAAGGAAAAGATGGAGGTGGAACTGAAAACCACAGTGTCCTGGAACAGATCATTGAGGCCTAGGAAAATCTCCTGTCCATTTCCACTACTAGCATGAATGCGTAGGATGGTTTAGAGTATATTTTACCTACCTTTCCCAGATGAGGACCATTGTGCTGAAACTGGGGCCTCTTGTATCATGCAGGATGCTCCCTCTAAGCTCAGCTGAGGAGCAACCTGAGTTTTCCATTGCCTTGTAATATTCAAAACTTGCAGCAATTAGGATGTGGGCATTTGGGAAAGAGGCATTACTATGTCTAACATACTTTTTCAAAATAATTTTTACTTTTTGATCATGCAGATGTTTATCTATTTGAGAATAATAATTGAATCAAAAAAGGAACAAGACCAAAGCCTAAAACAATGTAAATAGAAACAAATAAACATGTATATGTTACAGTAGCATATTCTATGTTGGAGGGCAAAAAAAAAAAAAAAATGATTCCAATCAATGAACTTGGCTCATAGGACTCTATGACTCAGCCAAACTCCTTACAGTGATATGTACTTTTAGAACTGCTGGGTTTTGAAACTTGTTAACACCTTCCCCTTCCCATACACCATGCTGGAGTTTAGGCACATTGGACTAACTTCACTGTGGTGATTGGAGGGAGAACTCTTTGGGGATGATTGGGATTAGAGTCACTAGGTCCAATTCTCCATGAGAGAATTCCAGTTGACTTTCCAAGACCAGAGAGTCACATATACACATGCCATCCTGTTTCGTGCCTGCCATGTCCTCTGCCACCAGGACAGCTATCACTAGAAATGACTCCTCAACTGGGCACCTGCAGAACTATGAGCTGAAACAGGCCACTTTATAACTCACCACTATTCAGTGCTCAGTTACTTGGAACGCAGAACAGAATAGTGAAAAGGCCACAATAATTGCCCAGATCTCTTGATCTTAGTAAATTCAGTTGAGGTAGTGGTTTTATTCATTCTAAATATCTCTCCCCCATATCTAACAGATAAAAAGAATGAATGTGTTCATGTTTCTGGGAGCCAGGGTGCTTGGTATGGGTGATGGAGAGAAAAATACAGCATGAGGAGGGAGAGCCTTCAGGTGCTGCTCATTCTCTGAATTGGTGTAGGGTATCGTTACCCAGGAGCAATAAGCACAGCTAGTGGCAGACTTTGGTTTCTAAATGATATTCCATGCTAAAAGAAAGTAAGATTCCTTAAGGAAATACCTGATTCCAGGTGAAACAGGCACAAGGTACAAGGTAAGCACATTGAGCATCTAATGTAAAATACAGACTAATAGATTTTGACTTAAAAAGGAATGCTCAGGATTAAAATACAAGCAACTAGGGTTGAGAAAGAGAAGGCACTTTTTAAAAAGAAAAATATCAGCTAACAAATACAAGAGACTAATGGAGAAGAGACACTGTTTATGTAATCCCCCATGTAAGGAATAATTAAGGCTGTATCATTGATGCATAATAAAGCTGAGAGGTGAAATGCTGTTGACATTTCCAAATATCCCACAGATTGCTTATTAATTAAAAAAAGGAAAAGGTGTGTTTATGAATGGGGAGATCTATTCTCTATCACCTTTGTCAAATTGCCAAACTTAGCATTACAACAGCAGAACAAACTGGTATTCTGTGCCACACAGTGTGACAGAAAGGAAAAATAAAATATCAAGTACATTTCATTCTTTCCCCAAACATTTATCTTGCATCTATTTATGACAGAAAGGAATCAGGCAATTCTAGATATGGAGCACTTTGTAGGACAACTTTCTTGGACACCAGGTTATAATAAAGTAAATGGAAATGGAAATAAACCAGTGACCACCAAATGTGACTTGTGATGTTTGATTACATGGTGAATTTAAAAAAATAAAGCAGGCCTGGCAAGATATCTCAGTGGACTAAAGTGCCTTCTTAGGCAGAGTGCAGTAGCCTGGGTTCGATCCCTGGTATGTGTGCCGGCCCTACTTGTGGGGCACACTGAGATAGGGATTGAGACTGGGGGTGGTGGTGTGTGCCTGTAATCCCTGTCCTGCAAGGCCAAACACAGGAGAATCACTATGAGTCTGATCTATGTAGTGAGATCCTATAGACCCTATCCTAAATACAGAAAAATAAATAAATAAATGAATAAATAAATAAAACAGAAAAGACACTGTTGGAACAATGGGAAAATTTTGAATGTAGACTCTACACTAAATAATATTGCTATAAAAAAGTAAAAAAAAAAATTGCTATGTTAATATTAAATATCTTGCATAATATACTATGAGTTCAAGTAGGATATGATCTTATCTTGTAGAGATGTATACTGAAGCATTTAGATTTTGGGGAGCTCAAGGGGAACAGCCTTAACAAATTAAAATGAAAACCAAATAAATGCAAAGGGTAGTAAGAAACCCCTGAGTATTTATATTCAGCCTGATATGAATAATTTTCAAATAGCTCCAAAAAATGTATATGTGTTCATATGTACACACATATGAACATTCAATGAGAACAAAATGACCGCTGCCAAATGGCAATAGTTGTTTGGCTTTGGTGAGTGGAGCTGGTTTGCACTGTATTTTCAAATTTTCTGTCAGTTTGATTTTCAAAATAAGTTAAAAAAATCTTTTATTGAGTTTGGGGGTTCTTACTAACTTTTGAGTTTATTTGGTTTGTATTTTAATTTGTTAAGGCCGGGCCCCTTGAGCACCCTAAACCCATAGTGTGTTTCCAGCTATCTTTGGAAATCTCTCCCTGATGTCTACTTCTGCTTTGAGCGTCTGGGTAAACTGATGGGTTTTTTAAAATATTTATTTATCTATCTGTCTATCTGCTTATTTATTTATTGTATTTAGGACTGGGTCTCACTGCATAGATCGGACTTGTAGTGATTATCCTGTTTACAACTTCCCAAGTTGGGGATTAAACTCCCAGCCCCTGTGTCTGCTTAAGCAGGCACTTTAACCCGCTGAGCTATTTGGCCAGATGCATAGAGAGGAGTTTTAATAGAAGTAGTATTGGTATGTTAATTTTAATGAAAAATATATGGAGAAAGCATTTGAAGATAAGCTATAAGTAAAATGGACATGTGTTGTCTGGTTTCGTCTGGTACTCAATAAGTATGAGCTTAATAAGAATGTCTTATAAGCATCTAAATACCATTAAAATATTATCTGGTATTAACAATAACAAGAATAAAAGACACAGGTTTCCAGGGTTGGTTGAAAGGCTAGTGGTGAGCTCTGAGGATAGGACTCTGATCTACAGTTTACACAAGTTTGCCACATTCTCTGGCTCTCTCAAGTGAATTTCTTCAGAGAGATTAAAAGTTGTATGAGTCCCTTTATACCTCTGGACTCAATCTTAAGTCTTCCAGGAAGTTTCTTACCCCTTCCCTTCTCTTGCTTCCTGCCAGATCACTCTTCAGTGTTTGTTTGTTTGTTTGTTTGTTTTTGCCACCTGCCATGACCGCTACACTTCTCCCTCACTTCCCAGCCCACCTCTTGGGCTTGCCTAATTTCCAGCTCTGTCCATGACTTCCGGTTCCATAACTTCCGGTTCATGATTTCCGGTTCTGTCACCCTGCCCAGCCTACCTACTTACACTTGCTGCTCCTCCAGTAGGTGAATCCCCTTACCCAGATAAAGTGTTCCCTTTACATATTTACATATTTTTCACCACATTTTTTTTCAGGTCTCTCTGAGTGTTTTTATACAGGAAAGTTTTCTGTAAGAAATTTTGAAACCAAACTCTGAACTAGATTCATGCTTTGTGGTCCATATAATAGGCTAAAACCAGACTATAACACTTGGTAGCTAAATTAGGCTTTGTGAATTCCTTAACCACTCTGCACTTTGTTTTCTGATCAATAAAATGGAAGCAATAAACCTACTTAAAATGGTTCCTATAAGGATTAAAGCTGCTTACATACATAAAGCACCTGTGCAAGGTAGCATAACTATTTACTATTTTTAACCAACACTGTCTTTCCCTGGCATGTCAGACCTGAATCAAATTTAATTTTCATGACATTAATAATGAGCCTTATAAAATGATTTCTTTGTTATTTTTCTGTTTCCCATTGTTTCAGGTGTCCCTGGGACTTCTGCATGCCCATGCAACACATATCCTGTGGCCTCCAGAGCGCTGGCAGAAATTAGAGTCTTTTCTTCCCCCAGAGCGTTCACCCGTGCAGAGTGAAGAAAAGTGACTTCTGGGCGCACCCGTACTGCTGGCTTTGGAGTTGCAGGTGCCGGGGTACAGAGGAGGAGCTCGGGAAGGGAAAGAGCTCCCACATTACGATGCTGTGAAACACACGTTTATGTCACGTTGAGAATTTGTATTCTTAAGGAAAAATAAAAAATATGAAACAGTAGTGAATGACACCTGAGTCTGTGTTAAATTTTGGTGCCGTTTTTCAGTTCCAGGACAAAATATATGCAGACCTTTGGAAATATGAACATATAGCACCTGTCCTTTTAAAATTAATACTGTGTTTACAACACATAGCAATTACACTCATATTTGGAACTTCTTACTCTGCTTCCTCACCCGCCCTCCCTCTCACTCCTCTATGTCTTCTTTCCATCTCTACCGAGTCAGCTTCCCATTTTATAACCTGCCACTCTTATTTTGCTCTTTAAATTACTTATATTTTAGGTTTGTTATTTTAGGGACACTATGAGGTAGCCTTTATGACTGATTGATTTCCCTTTGTATTATCTTCTCAAGATACATTCTTTTTCTACAAATAACTCAAATTTATTCTTCTTTATAACTCATTAGTATGCCATTGTCTTCAGGTGAATTCAAGATAATTTTTTGTGCTTAATTTTATTGATTTGCGTTCTGATTTTTAGTCCATGTGCTAAATGATTTTCAAAATTATTCGATGACAATAATTTGCTGTTAACTATTAAGATAGTATATGGAAAACATGCATACAATGATAGGAATTATAATTAATAATACCTACAATGTAATGACTGCCAGTTACGAAGAACAGTAAACTGTGATGTTGAAGCAATGATTTGTTCAGGTCTTGTTTTAGATGATTAATTATCATCTAATTGTACATTCATTAATGAGAAACACATTGCCTTTTATAAAAGGAAGGAATTAAAGTGATGGAGAACCAATTCAATCAGTACTTTCATATAATCAAACATTTTATTGGTCCTTTTCAATTCAAGACTTCTGAGTAATTTCAGACCTGTTCGTGGTGATGAATAAACCTATTTATCAGCATCCACCACTATTTGACAGAAAGTGAAATGGAAAGCAAAAATCACTCCATATCAACCAGAATCCAAGTCTATACACTGACATCACCAGTGGCATAGGGGAATAACAGTAGAATAATAGGGTCTGTAATTTGTAACAATAGGAAGCAAATTCCCCCCATACAAGTCTGTAGCTGTTATAAAGCTACCTTCCTTTTCCCTCTTCTTAAAGACTTGTGCTGATGTAAACAAAGTCTGTAGATCAATTACGTGTGCTCATCTGGTCTTTTCTGTTTCATCAGCAGACACGATCCCTGATAATGTCTGTGGGTGCCACCTTACAGATGTATGTGCCACCTCCTCATTAACAAGCAGGAATATAAAGAGCAACAGCAGAGCACAGAGAGCAGGAATAGCAAGAGCACTCATTACTGCTAATAGCACAACAATCACTTTTTGGACAAACATTAGTGAGCACTTGTATACTAAAGTCAGTCAGAATTATTACGTTTAAAAGCCACATCTGCTTAAAATATTTCAGTGGAAGCCGAGGATAGTGGTGCATACCTGTAATCCCAGCAATTGGGAGGGTTGCTGCAACTTCAAGGCCAGCCTGGGCTACAGAATGAGTTCATGTGTTCGAAGCCAGTAGAACACAGGGAGACTCTGTAAAAAATATATAAACAAATAAGTAAAATTTTTCATGCATCTTCATCGCTCTTCTCTTCACTTCCATTTCCTGTCTTCTCCAGCTAGAACTTCATACTCTAGTCTTTAATAGCTGTTTACTGAATTATCAACATTTCTACTTTTGAAATCCTCTTACTCCAGGCAAAGTGTCCCCTGAGATGACAGGTGGAGTATTTAGTGCTCTATATTTATTATGGTTTGTGTCTAGTTGTCCCCCCAAAGCCTCATGCAGTCAAGGGGTGGACTTCTAGAGTTTGTGCTTAGCTCATGATCCACTGGGATTATGGATCTGAATACTGCTGGGATGATGGGTGAGAGTGCTGCACTCAGCCTGGGGCAGATAGCCTGAATGTAATATCAGAAAGATAGAGACAGACTTGCACTCTGCAGCCGGTGTTGTTGCTACTACTCCTCCCTTTTGCCCTCGTGCTCTTTGCTGCTGCCATGAAAGGTTGCCCTTTACTATGTGCCACTCTGCCTTGGAGCCAGCTGAGTATGGACTGAAACCTCCATTAACTGTGAACCAAATAAACCTTTCCTTCCTTCATTTTTGGTGTTGGGTATTTGTCCCAGAAATGAGAGAAGAGTAACTGAGACAAATATTTAGTTGCTAGAACTAGAAGTCAGAGGATCTCACAAGAAGGACTAGGGGAGGAGAATAACCACCGAAGCAGGGCTGCCTAGTGTAGCTCCTGCTTACTACTGGTGTAGAAGAATTCGGTATTTCAGCACTTTAGCAAATTGGCCATCAACCTTGCTACTTTTATTTACTACCGGTGAACTCTTACGTAAACTCTTAATTTCAGGTTGTAAATCTTCAGAGAGGAGGAGAATATTCTCTCTATTCAATTATGTGCTCTCTCGCCACCTGGCACCTCACCACAGAGGCGACACTTAATGCTCATTGAACAACTTGTCTCAAGAGCTGCTTCCTCAGAAATGTGACTTTAGGCCCAATATATGAGGTCTTAAGTATATCACTCACTCTGTAGACTAATCATGTACACACTCTCTCCCCAGCCAGGTTGTGAACTAACTAGTCTAAGGTAGGCTTTCCCTGGCTCCACTTGGTAACAAGGCTGCACAAAATTGATCATAGAATTCTTCATCAGCATATGAATGCTGAGTGTTATGTTAAGGATGGAAAAATCAAGAGGAATGAAACAAAGGTTCTCATAATCTATAAGAGGAAAGAGGAAGAAATGAGAAAAGGCAAATAGGTGCTGGGCAATTTACCATTAAGAATGGACCATAGAATAACTGCTATGGGGACAGACATGACAGTGAATGTGTTTGTATTGGGGGACTTCTAGGGCAAGAGGACAACTTTACCAAAAGAGGTACCATGGGCAGAGCCGTTCAAGCTGAATAGCATTATGCTTTTGTGATTTACAAGCCAATCCAGGTAAATCTATTTCAGTTGCTTGTATTATTTCTACTTTTATTGCCAGTAAACTGTTTGGAGGATGCATATGTATTAAGTTTTACACATTTAATTTACGGAATATAAAATTGTGCTTGTGTCTCAAGAGGGTTTAGATCTGCCTTGTTTTGTCACTTTTTGCAAAAGTCACAAAGAATTTATTCTAAAAAAGTGTGTTGTATGTGGAAAAACGTGTAAATTTGGATGTACACTAAACTACCAAATTAGCATGCTCACTTCAGATAGTCAGAAGGAAAGGAATTAAAAAAAAAAAAAAAAAAAAAAAAAAAAAAAAAAAAAAAAAAAAAAAAAAAAAAAAAACTTCGAAAATACTATAGATATAGAAGTTCTCTGGCATTATTTTGGTCAAGAGGGAAGAGACTGGCACCTGAAACGGAACCAAAAAATTTCAGTATCATTAATTAAATGACCTGGTTTCTGCAATTTTTCATTATATTACTCTATAATTACAAATGGAAATGTTTAAAGGATCCATTTTTGACCATTTTTCTTTCTTTCTTTCTTTCTTTCTTTCTTTTTTTTTTTTTTTTTTGTATTTTAGGGAAGGATCTACAGTGTGTTCAGGGTCTCACTACTAGATCCAACTCATAGTGATCCACCTGTTTACAGCCTCCCTAGAGCTGGGATTACAGGTGTAAGCCACCATGCCCAGTCTCAGTCACCATCTCAGGGTGCCCTGGGGGCAGGGCCAGCATGGCAGGCCCAGGGATTGAACCTCCAGGCCCTTGCACCTGCTTGCAGGCATTTTAGTCCACTGAGCTTTTTGGCTGGCCCTCATATTATTTCACAGTATAAAAACATTTACATTTATGTACCTGAGAGCCCCTCTCTGCCTTTATTCAGCTCTCAGCTCAAAATTGCCTCCTCATGGGGCTTCCCTGGTCATCCTTACAAAGTAGCCATGACCTTTTGTTGCTTTCTGTCCTTCCATGCTGCTTTATTTCCTTAAGGACACTCTCACTGTCCTTACCCCGTGTCAGTTCTTTCTTTTGCACCAGCTAGAAGGCAAATATATATAATTTATATCAGTAAGACTGTATTGCAGCCAGGCATGGTGGTACATTCCTGTTATCCCAGCCATGAAGGCTAAAGACCACAGCAAATTCGAGGCCAGCATGGGCCACATAGTTAAAATTTATCTCAAAACAACACAAATCTGATAAATTGATAAATTAACAGGAATGCAATGACTAGAACATTTTCTCATATCTCGCAGAACTGCCACTCCCAGATTAGATTCTTGCATTGCAATCCTGTTCTGTTTACTTTCTTCTTTGAATTTGCCTTACTGCTCTCATATTTGGATCTTGCATGTGTATAACCTAAAAAACATTGTGTTATTTCTTTGTTTTATGATTTAGTATGCATTCTAGACAGGGACGTGTTTATCAAAATAGCCTATCATTAATTTTCTGTTCTAAAACATGAATATAGGGGCTGGTGAGATGGCTCAGTGGTCTAAAGCACCTATTTAGAACAAGCTAAGCTAAGCAAAGCACGCAGACCACGGTTCAATCCCGCAGCACCACATGCCAGCCCGCCCCGCCCCCTGGTGGGCTGAGCGGGCCACACACACACAAAATAAATAAATAAAAATTAAAAAAATAAAACATGAATATACACTTTAGCATTGAATATTTATTTTCTGGCAGATTTTGTTTACTTATGTTTTTATCTTATTGTTTCTTATAAATGTAACATACTATTTTAGCATTTTAAGTAGACAGTCTGGTTTCTAAAGTTTTCTTATGTTTTAAGTAGCAACTTTGCTGTAGAGAGGTAGTTTCTTTGATGGTTTTATGACATGATTTTAAAAAATACATATTATACAAGTATTCCCATGGTCCTACTTGGGCTTTTTATCATTGATTAACTCTAGTTGCTGATCTGTGTTGCTGTTTAGACGTTAGGAGGCCCTGTGGATTCAGAGCACCACATATTCTTGAGCAGAGGAGCTTCATGCTACAAGGCTGGCATTTCTCTTTTGGCTGTTTTAACTCAGGGGCTGGTAGATTGTCTCCTCTGAATCCAGAACAAAAGCCTTGCCTCCCCCCCATAGCTTCCAACTTTATGTCTCTTCACTGAGGACCAGGACCAGGCTAGTTGCTTCAAGAAATACTCTATTTTGATTCATATATGAAGTATTTTGGGGTCAGCCGAACAGCTCCGTGGAGTGAGGTACTTAAAGTGCCTATAAGCAGGTGCTGGGGCTGAGGGTTCAGTCCCTGGGCATGCCATGCCAGCCCCACCCCTGGGACACTGAGACTGAGAATGAGACTGGGCGTGGTGGTGCACATCTATAATCCCAAAGTTGTGAGGATGAAAACAGGAGGATCACTACAAGTCTGATCTGTGTAGTGAGACCCTGTGCTAAATACAAAATTAAATAAATAAAGTTTTTGCCACTTTATATAAATAAGTGTAGCGATATTACAGACCCATAAGAAATTAATAATGATCCAAACTTGCTAATATGTCCTAAAATCTTTATCAACTCTCTACCCCTAAAAACAATTATCTGTATATGCATATTATGGATACATACTTATATATACATATATTATATGTTGCCAAAATACAGATAAGAAACCATACTTCATATAAAACAGATCATATATGTATATAAAAATGTTATCTATATTTATAACATTCCATTGGGAATTAAGCTATATAGAAAATCCTAATTTTAATCAAAATAAAAGTCTATATTTTCGAAGTATAATGGAAACAAATATTCTGTCTTGGACATTTTGAGCTGCTTTAACAAAATACCTTAGGCTGCTAAATAAGGAATTCATATCTCCTAGAGTTCTGGAAGTTGAGAAATCCAAAAGCAAAGTGCCAATGACGTCACTGGTGAGCGTGTGCCTCTTCTAGCCTGACAGTCTTCTCAGGTGACCTCGCGTAGCAGGAAGGGCCAGCAGGCCTGCCAAGCCTCTGTGAAAGGGCTCTGGCCTCCTTCCTGCGGGCCCTGCCTCCTGACCCAGTCACCTGTCAAATCGCTAGCTCCTACTACTATCACCTTGAGGGGTAAGATTTCTACATGAATTCTCGGGAAGACAAACTTTCATGTCATAGCACTTAAAAGTTGTATGTATACTTATAGCCCTGCAACATACTGTTTCACACGACCAGAACTTTAACAATTTATTCTTCTATTTGCTGTTCATCTCTTTCATTTTCATGTCTCTATCTGGAATTAATTTCCTTGTGCGTGAGGAACTCCCTTCAGTATTTTCTCTGAGGAAGGTCTGCTAATGATTCATTCTCCCAGATTTTGGGATGTTTGAGAAGTACTCAGCACATATTTTTAAAAGATATTTTCACAGACTGTAGAATTCTAGTTCAGTGATTATTATTTTATATGAAATATTCTATTTTCTTTTGGTTTCTCTGGCTAAGAATGAGTTATTTTTTCACTAATGATGCTATAGCTCCTTTTATGTGCTTGTTTTTGAGGGGTTTTTTTCTTGCCTTTGATCTACAGTTTGACTATCATATGTCTACTTGTGGTTTTCTGTGAATGCTAGTTCATGTATGGTGAGTTTCTTGGGTGTATAAATTGATGTTTAATACCAAGCTTGAGAATTTTATAGCCATCATTTCCTCGGAAAGTCTTGCTTATCATTTTCCCCCTCTGGGATTCTTTTATGTATTTATTAATTGCTTTTTATATCTCACAGGCTACTGAAGACCTATTTTAAAAATCTTTTTGTACTTCAGATTGAATAATTAATTTGTTCTATCTCAAGATCACTGATTTTTTTCTTCTACCATTTTTTACCTCCTTTAAACCCTAACCAATGAATTTTATTACTTCAGATATTGTACATTTCAGTTCTAGAAATTTTTTCTATGCTTCTCTTCAGACAACCCCTCTGTGTATTTAGGATGACCATCTTTCTTTTAATTTCTTGGCCATATAGAGAATTAGCAAACCTAAAAAATCTTTTCTGCTAGTCACAACTTCAGAGTTATCTCAGTATTCATTTCTATTGATTATTGTTTCTCTTGATTTATGACCATCCTTCTCTTGTTCTCTTCCTTTGCATGTTCACTGATTTTTAAAAATAATACAAGAAATTTGGAGTGATGTACTATGAAGTCTCTTTTTTCTAACATTTCTTATGAAGAATACTAAATTTTGTTCTGATACACAAGTAAAAGTTACCTTGAATTTGAGTTTTACACTTTACTGGGGAAGGTCTGTATTTTCCCTTAGTCCTGGGATAAAGTCTGTTAAAGAATAGCCCTTCTGGACCTTCAGTGGAAAGCCCACAGTACACAGCAACCCACTGTAACTTGATGGGATTCCAACTCCAAATCTGTTTCCCCAGTGGTGCACAGTGACCGAGATCTCTGCTTCACATTTCCAGTTGTAGCTCTTGCTCTCTGTCAGGCTTCTTGACACCTTTCCTATCTGTGTAGCCCTGAGGACTCAGCTAAGGACTTAAGGATAAATTATGCACAGATTTGGGGAGTTGTCCTCAAGATCCTCTTTCCTAGATTTTGCTCTAATCTTCAGTCCCTGTCAGCCCAGCTCTAGCTTCTGATGCTTCAGGCAAATAAGACGAGGCTTTTTGGTCTTGGCCATCTTGTGTCATAGGAGCTAGAGTGTATACTCACAGGACTATTAGGTAATGGGCAGGGGATAATAGAAAGGTGGGAGACAGAGGGCAGAAAACATATTAGGGAAAGTGAAAGTAAAATACTATATGTGCATGTGTAGAAATATCACAGTGAAGTTCATTAATTTGTATTATTAATATGAATTAATTTGAGAGAGAAGAGAGGAGAGATACAGAGAGAGAAACAAGAGAAAGAGAAATAAGAGAAAGAAAGAGAAAGAGAAAGAGAAAAAGGGAAAGAGAAAGAGAAACAGAAACAGAAACAGAAAGATCTTCCTCAAGGAAAAAGCCACCCTAATGTAGATCTCACCCAGTTTGGTTCCCCTCTTTCAGTGACACAGCCATTGTAGTCTCTGCCTATTTTATTCACTCTACAAGAGTTCAAGTAGTTGTAAAATGTATTACCTACCATAGTTATTGTTCCCTGTAGGAAAGTTGGTCCATGGCAAGCGGCAGTGGTATTTCTGAAAGAGAATAGAGCTCTAGGTGTGATTTCCTCTGTGCTTCTTATCTATCAGAGTTCTCAGTGATTCTTGAATATGTGACTGCTTTTCATCAGTTTGGACACCTTTTAGCCATTATCTAATCAAATTTTGTTTGATTATTTTGTCTGTTCTCCTCTTTACACAAAGCATACATCTACTCTTGACGAGTTATTTTCCTTGTTTTAATTTTTGTTTATACAATGCTTCTGTCTGGGAACCTTTTCTGAGGTGTTTTCTAAGCCACAAATTCTCTCAGGACTTGTGTGTAAATAGTTATTAAAGTCATCCCTGGAGGCATATATTTCAATTATTATACTTTTCAGTTGTAGAATTTCCACTCAATTCTGTTAAACTATCTACATGTATACTTAAATATTTATAATTCTCCTATATCTGTCCTCTGTTTTTCTCCTAGTGTTTGTTCAGTTCTCTTTTTAAATGTATTTGGTACAGGGTTTCCCTATGCAGCTCAGACTCATAGTAATCCTCCTGTTTTCAACCTCCCCAGCACTGGGATTACAGGCAGTTCTCAGTGGCCGGCTCAGTGTACCTGGGGGTAGGGCCAGTGAAGCCTGTGGTGCCGGGGATCGAATCCAGTCCCTGCACCTGCCTGAGCAGGTACTTAGTCTGCTGATCTATCTCATTGGCCCTTGTTGTTATTATAATTTTGTATACTCTTGTATTTTAAATTCAGTTCCCAAAATTACATTTGATAAATTTTACAAATAAATCTAGCCTACTTAAAGATATAATTTACTTGCTAAGCATTAACTTCTGAGTAGAATCTTATGTTTTGGTCATCTTCTCCATGTGTAACACTTGGGGTCTCAGTCTAATATCTACCAGGGCTCTTTTTTATTGAGGCTGCCATTTTCTCACTTTCTAAGTCTCTCAGCTGTTTCATTCACACCTACAAAGACCTTCAAAGAGAAGTGGGCCAAATGCCATGCACATCTCTTGGTCTCTCCTCAGTGCAGAACTTTCATTTTAAATGTCCTTAGTAGGACCACTCAGATTCCTGAGTTTTTTAAATTGCACTTGACAAGAAAGTTGTTCCAAAGGTACTCTATTGTGACTTCTAGAATCCTGTATAATTTTAGAGGCAAAATATGGCTAATACAAGTGCATATGTTGGTATGACATTTTAGCCCATTTCTACAGAATTCAATCTAGAATGATCTGTTGGATTCCTTTCTTTTCTACATATTATTTATGGAAATTATAGGTACAATATTTACATCCATATAGATGTGTATATAATTCCAGATAATTGAGGGCTGGGAATATAGCTCAGTGGTATAAGCACCTGCCTGGCAAGCGCAAAGTCCTGAGTTCAACCTTCAGTACCAAAAACAACATCTAATCAGTGGAATCATATCTGGAAGGGGTTCATTGTTCTTGATTTTATTCCCCATCTCTTAGATTTTATGTGAACTCAGGTCCAATATTTATCAAGAAACTCACATGTGAATGCTTATTATGTACCAGAAACTTAGTTGACAGAACTATGGAGGGAATATCTGGAGGGGTAAAGAGAAGTTAAAGTTAAAATGTAGCAAATGTAATTTATATAGTAAATAGTAACTCATGCATGATATTCTTCCCTACCTCAGTTCTCAATAAATGTAAAATGGGCACAGTGGGCAGACAGGATTCAGAAAATGGGGTAATTGTTTATTTATGAATCATCTTTTTAAATATTTGTTGATTCAACTCATTAATTCTTTTCTAATCATAAAGAGGGATATAAAACATAAAAAGGAAAGAGGTGATTGGTGTATTGGACATTTAATCCTGAAATTCCTTTGTTAAAGGGAACAGAGGTGGGACACTGGGGAGGTGCTTAGCCCATCCCTTCCCTGCATTAATAGGTTAATCAATTAGTAGATGACTGGGCTCTATGAAAGACACTTTGCTGTAGAAGTGGACTCTCTCTGCCAAGCTTACTCTGTGTCACCATGATGTCCTCTCTGGCATTTTATAGAACACTCTAAGCAGGCCTTCATGACGTGCTGGTGTCATGTATTTGGACCTCTCTGTCCCCAGAAGCCTGAGCTTTTCTCTCTATATTAGCCACAATCAGGGAGTCATTCATAGCAGTGGCAAATGGATAGATGCAATTTACCTCAAGAACATCAGAGTGTAGTTCTCTGGGTTTCCTCTTTCCCTCTTTCTCTTTGTCCCTCCTGCCCTTTCTTCCTTTCACTTTGTGGCGGGGAAGGGAAATGTTGATGGTTTTATATTTTGTCCCAAAAGAAAATATGTGTTAAATGATAGTTTATAGACTTTGAATAGCCATTACTAGACACCAACTTACATTTTAACATTTTATTTTATTTTAAAATGACAAAATATTAGTTATTTTTTACATTGGACATGAAATTCCTTACAAATTAGATCAGTGAGCCTAGGAAAAATTGAGAGAAATCACAGGAAATCTATTAGTAGAAAAGGTACACATTCTGGAATCTATTGATTTTTTAGAAAAGGTAATGCTGAATATAATAGTAGTTGGATTGCACTCTGGCACCTTCCCTTAGCATCTTCCCAGAAGTCCTTGCGTATGTAATTTATCTCAGTGCGCACAGGTTCATGGGAAATTTCACCCAGAAGCTGCCTCATCCTCCTCTCTACCTTGTACCATGGGCCACTGTGCTTGCATTGCCATGCCTTACCCACTCTTTACATTCCTCATTGTTATTGAGGGTCAGATTCCAGTTCTTTTCAGAGATTACCAAATGTTGTACTCCATCTTCACCATGTTCTGTAGGCTTCATGGGAATGCATGGTCTTTTTTCATTTGTAAACAATTCTAAATTTCTATAGACTGATGAAATGAGCCCTTTTGGTAAAACATTTAATAGCAATAAAATGCTTTCAGAAAATCTATGTCTGCAGCTACTTTCACACTTGCATTCTGGCCTATAATATATTCATTGTATGTGATCTTCCTATTTCTGAAAATACTGTTTCAGCTAAATCCCCTTAAAGAAAGAGTTTTTAACAAAGCGATTTTCCCACAGATGTCAGAGAAACTTTGGGGGGAATTTTTTGATAAGTCTTTTTTTAAGGTGTTTTTTTTGATAAATTAGTATCTCCTGAAAAAATATTAGAAACATAAAGCAACTGCATGAGCTAACAAGACATTTGAACTTGCACTGGTTCTATCATGCTAGACCACATTCCTTTCACATTTAGAATAGTCAAACTTTAGCTAATATGTATTTTTCCCTGATCATTATATGCTCATTAGCAAGTTGAAAAACTGTGAATACTTTGGAAAGATCCATTTTGAATCTCAAGTTTAAATCCTGGGTAGACTATCATGGGCACGTCCTTTTCTAAAAGCCTTGCTACCGTGTGTGCGCAGTTTCTCTTTTTACCTCTGGCTGTTTAGTTTCCAACTGAATGACAGTTAAGTATTTTAAATCTAATTGAAATTTACATTTGAGGAGATTACATTATCACATGGATATGCAATATCCTTTTATTAATAATAAATGAAAAAAATGACAGATGGATTTTACTTTTCCTTTCGAAAAGTCCTCGCAGCTTTTGTTTGATCATTAGTGGTTATCATTTTCACACAAATTGTTACTGAATAATCCTGTGATTCTATGCATTAATCCTGCATTTTGGCATTTGAAGATCTAAATCCTTCATGTACTGTGATCATTTGATTAACATACTTTTGATGAGGTTATAATTAAAGAAATGGATTTTCCTTAGCTCTCACTCAGTAGAAATTGAAGTGCCTCCCTATACCTAAGATTACAAGGTATTTTACATCTTCTTCATTTTCCTCCTGTAGGCACCTGTACTTTAAATCAAATTTGGAGAACTTCACAGCTAAACCTAAGTTTTAATCATTAAGTTATGGAGAAATAATCACACATTAATTTTTATTGAATTTAATTTTCATGAGATTTTTTAAAGTAAGGTCATTAAATCTTGTAAATGAGATCAATTTACTAAAATATCATGGCGCAACATACGTCTAATGGATGAGATAGTTTAAATATTTTGGACTTTTAATCTGAATTTTTGATTTCTTATTACTGCTAATTTTCTCTGAGGAAAAAGTACAGAAGAGAGCCAATGGTTGCTTTCTCCCATGTTGAGTTCTCCTAAGCTCATCCAATCAGTGTTTTCTCTCATGATTATTTCCAGTGTGGGGCACAGGGAAGAAGTTGGGCCCCAAACATCTGCTTTTCACCATGACACTGTGGTGCTAGGTAGTGGCAACCACCTAGGAATTGCTCTATAAAGTTACAATGATGATCATAGGATGATAGCCACTGCCTATATTTACTGAACACTTGCCATGCATTAGGTACTGCACTGTCTCAGCTACTCTTCTCTCGTTGCTGAGACAAATACATGACACTCAAAATGAAGGAAGGAAAGGTTTATTTAGCTCACAGTTAGTGGAGGATTTAGTCCGTACTCAGCTGGCTCCAAGGCAGAGTGGCACATGGCAGAGGGCAGAGTTCATGGTGGTGTCAAAGAGCAAGCAAGAGCAAATGGAGGAGTAGCAGCAACAATGGCAACAGAGAGGAAGTCTCTCTCCCTTAAATTGCATTCAGGCTATTACCCCAGGCTGGGGAAGGTACCCACAACTGTAATCCCAACAGTACTAAGACCCATAATCCCAGCAATACTAAGACCCATAATCCCAGTGGATTGTGAGTTAGTCTCAAACTCTAGAAGTCCCCACCCCATGATTGCATGAGGTTTTGGGGGAACAACTATACACAAACCATAACATGCACTAAATGACTTCCATATATCACTTTAATCTTTTCTACAATACTTCAAGGTAGGTTGCTGCCTGTCTTCAACAGTTGAGAAGGCTGAGGCTTTGAGAGGTTAAATAATTTGCCCAAGATCACCTTGGTGATGAATGTGAGGACAAAGGTAGGAACACCGTGTTGATTCCATCCTAAAAATATTGTCTTTCCTTTACTTCAGTGATATTCCACCTTGAATCACTGTCACACTGTTCCTGGGGATCATTTTCTAAATGTCCTGTGGATTCTTAAACTACTTTGGTTAGAGACACATACGAGGGAAGAAGAAGGAGTTCTGTTTTCAGGGTTTTCACAGCTTCTTTCTTCGTTCTTGGGAATAGACCTCTCTGGAAGTACTTTATGGTTTGCCAGCAGATCTGGGTCCTATGCAATCTTAGAGGAATACTCTTCCATTTTAGAACCTCTAAAATCAACCTGTTTACCTTCTTCCTTCATATATAAGGAAGGCATACTTTACCCAATTCTAATCTTAGTAGGTTGTATTCCCACACATTGTAAAACCTATGGGCCAAATAGTTTTTTCAAATGGAAATTGTTGGGTGTTGAGAAGGTGAATGACTGTAATAGCTAGCTTTTATTCTTTTTAATTCTTTGGTTTAAATAAACTTGAAAGACATAATTGAGTTGTCAGTTGTTTTTAGTGCTAGGTCATAATGTGATATTTTACCTATAACATGAATATTTAAAGAATGGCTTTCCTTTATATAAAGAGTTTTCAGTCTCATCTACTTTTTATGTGAGAAAATCTCTATACATATAAAAATGAAAAATAGAATTGCTGATGAAATTTGTCCCATTTTGAGTCATGCATGATGGCACATGCCCATAATCAGTACTCAGGAGGCTAGGGCAGGAGGATTGAGGTGAGTCTGAGAGACCACTCTGGGCTATAAAAGTGAGGACAAGACCAGCCTGAACTGCATAGTAATACCCTGTCTCAAAAAGAAAAAAAAAATAATAACTTTTGTCACATTTTGCCAATATTTATTTGTCCATAGATAACATAAAAATAATGCTTTACCTGGATCATTAAAATACATTTTCAGTAAGCTTTTACTTTTTAAATTTAATGATTATTGATGAAAAGCTATAAAATTCTGTGTGTTTCAAATGTCTTCAATCGTAAATGTGCTAATCAGTGTAGAGAGATTGTTCCTATCCAGAGTCTACAGCTATGAGAAATATGTGAATATACGTACATGTTCATATAAATAGCTCACTTTTAGCCTTGTTTGCTAAAGTACAATGATAGGGTATTCAAGACCTAACTGCTAATGAACTTGTTTAGAAGGAAACTCTTTCAAATGCTTTCCAGAAACTCATTAACTTGATTACTTTCTTCTTACTGCTCGGACAAAATACCTGACACCCAAAACCAAGGAAGGAAAGGTTTATTTAGCTCACAGTTTCTGGAGATTTCAGTCCATATGTGGCTGACTCCAAGAGAAAGTAGTACATGGCAGAGGGCAGCCATTCATGGTGGTAGAAAACAGCAAAAGCAATGAGTAAAAAGGGAGGAGCAGTGGCAGAGAGAAAGCCTCTCTCCCTCTCTTGTATTTCATCCAGGCTATCGCCCCAGGGTGGGTGTAGCGCTCATACCCATAATCCCAGAATTGGATCATGAATTTATCACAACCTCTAGAAGTCTGCACCATGACTGCATAGGGCTTTGAGGGGGGCAACTAGACATAAACCATAACACTCAGCAAAGGGATCATAAGCAATTGAGTCACCATTCTGGCATAGCTATGTATTTACCATCCTTACCCCATTATTTCCAGGTCCTAATCACCCAATAGCTCAACACCATCACTTTCATACGCATATCAGCAAACAGCTACTTATTAAAAATAGTACACTCTTCTACCTGTCTGTAACCTAATCTCCATGTAGTTTGAGGATAAGAACATGCTTCAGATTGGAGACTCCCAAATTCTTCTGATTATTGCCAGTTGTATGATTATGGCAAAACATAGTGACAGTTTGCTATTTGGAAATTTCTTTTTTTCCCCCCATAATTTTATTAAGAAACAAATAGCAATGAGACAATTTCAAATCAAATTAGTAGGACAGTTTCTGCAATTAATACATTGCATGTTGTTTTCTTAGCGGTTATTTGTTGTACAAGATGTAGATATGATATCCTATTTACAAACACTATTAGAACAAATCCCTCTACTCATTGAATTAAGAGAATGTAGCTGTATATCTATCTTAACTATTTTGAATATACAGATACAACATGGTCATTCATTTGTATCTCCTTTTTTGTTTAGTTTCAAAAATATGAATGCTTCATGAATTTGTGTATCATTCTTGTGCAGGGGCCATGCTAATCTCCTCTGTATTGTTCCAATTTTAGTATATGTGCTGCCGAAGTGAGCACAAACAACATTTTTGTTTGTTTGTTTGTTTGTTTGTTTGTTTGTTTGTTTTTGCAGAACCAGGGATTGAACTCAGGCCCTTGCGCTTGCCAGGGAAGTGCTTATTCTGCTGAGCCATCTCCCCGGCCCCTGGAAATTTCATATCAAGTTATGTTTCCAAAAATAATACAGCTCCCATATAATCCCACCAAATCACACCACTGTTCTATCTTAGAGAATTTATAGAAAGATGAACCTACAGTAGGGCTACAGCAGCCTATATTAATCTCAGCTGGACTGAGTAGATGTTTTTATCCCCAGGTACTCTGTAGTATGGCCAGTACCCCTTGACCAATGCTGTGGAAGATTTTGGTTGAAAAGAAGTGATATTTCAAGTTATTTAGGGTAACTATGTGGTTTGCACCTGGTTCTAGTGGCACCTGTGAGGTTTTACTTGTTAAGGCTGGTCATGAGTAGTGATGTGTCTAGGAGAGCAGATCATTCTAGGAGATGTTCATAGAAAGATTCACACTCCCTAATAGAAAGGTACTTCACATATGGCCATGCACATAGTAGTTCTATACTTGGACATATGGGCATCATTGTAACCCAGGAATGAGAGCCTCAGCCTGAGATCTCCTGGTCTCTTAAAGCATATCCTTCTATTACTGATTCATGGATGCAGTTACCTGTGATAAGGCTGTTCTGTGACTCCAAACTGTCTCGTGATTCCTTTTATTAAGCAAATTATCTGGTAATTAACACATTTAATATATGCTTTTGCATTTTAATTCATTTTTAGATTTATCTCATGTCAGTTGTCTTAGTTGTTTTCTGATGACTGGGACAAACTACCTGACATTCAAAGTTAAAAAGAGAGTTTTATTTTAGTTCACAGCTTGTGGAAGTTTCAGTCCATAGTTGATTGGTTTCCAGGCAGGGTGGCAAGGCAAAGGGCATGGAAGAGGAGCAACTGTCCATGATGTTGGTAGGAAGGACCAAGCAGCAACCCTGCCTTCCATCTGTTCCTCTATATTCCATTTGGACCACGAGCCTGTTGGTTGGTGCCACCCTGGGCTGGGGTTCTATGTTCAGTAAATCCATTCTGCTACACTCACAACCAGAGTGAAGCAACCAGTAGATTGGCTCAGTGATCCCTCTCTTAATCTATCAGTCCATACCCATGATCCAGTCAGCCCCACCCCCAAAAGCTCTACTACAAGCATACAAGGCTTTGAGGGAGACATCTAGATATAAACCATAACATCAATCAGATAGAAATTAATCATTTTAATTACTAGTATTTATCTTTCAGAAAACTTTAATCATATTGACAGTTGTTAAACCATTTTTCTAACTTGGACTACATGGGTTGAGATTGATTTCTGCACAAAGGCTCCAAAATATATATCATGGTCTAAGAATTTATGTCATAGTTTGATAAACTCCAGGTCAATGTTAAAAAGAATTGATTTTCTACATTTAAAAATTGGAAGCAGCCTATATATCCTTCAGTGGTCCAATGGATAAGGAAAATGTGTTGTTTACACACAATGAAGTACTACTCTGCCAGAAAGACAAACATGAGTCATTTGCAGGGAATTGGATGCACTTTGAAGCCATAATGTTAAGTAAAATAAATCAGAAACACAAATTTAAATGTCATATGGTTTCCCTTACATGAGAAATACAAATTGAAAATAAAGAGCAAAGGAAAAGATAACTGGAATTACAGGGAGGGGATCATGAGATGAAGAGAGGGAGGAAGATAGTTAAAGGAATTAAATGTGTGATGTGCAGGTGCCAATTCTATAGAATGACTGTAAACATTATGTACTGCAAATATACACTAATAAAAGCCAGGGACATCTAAAGATTAACATAAAATTATTTTTTTCTTTAATTTGAAAAAGGAGATATAGCCTATTAAATATTGTCAGCTGGTAACAAGCAGGTGGACTGCTCACCATTCACTGGCCAAAACTTAGTGACATAGCACTTCTAAGAGCAAAAGGATGTAGCCACTGTAGTTTGGCTGTGGGCTTCAAAGAAAGGAATTTAGTGAAAAATTATTCAACTTTGGTCTCAGTAATGCTCAGGTTTATTTTAATGTTAGCATAGACTCCTAACCTACTCAAATCTAGGCAATCAAAATAGTTTCATAAAATTATAAATATTTATCAACACGAAGATTGTCATTCAGTATTGATGCTGGTCCCCTTAGTCATCCTGCCTGAGAGAACCTGTCTTCTTCTGTTCTTTTTTAAAGTATGATACAGATCTCAGAGTCTGGCCTCCAGAGTCAGAGTCACAGTCAGAGTCAGACTCAGAGTCAGAGTCAGAGACACCTGTATTTAAATTCTAGGTCAGTCACTTGCTAGCGGTATAATCCTGGAAAATTTGCAGTACCTTTCTAACACTATTATTTCATGGGCAAACTGATTATAGAAGTATAGCTCATACTATGTAATTATTATATGTGTTTGTCATTTTCCTATGACTGGGACAAAATACCTGACACCCACAACTTAAAGGTGAGAAGTTTATTTTGACTGATGGTTTCAGTAGTTCATGGTTTGTTGGCTTCAAGGCAGAAAGACTATAGCATAAGGGCCTGGGAGAGAAAAGTTCCTTTCTTCAGGCAATCAGGAATCAGAGATGAGGAGCCATGACAAGAATGTACCCTTTCAGGTGGTGGCAGAATGATCCTCCTCTTTCAGCCTGGCCCCACCTCTGAACACATGACATCTGGAGGCATCAGAGAGCTGAGTCATACCATTGTATCACTGGCCCCCGAAAAGGTTCATATTCAGCTCATTGTGCAGAATGTGTTTATTTATTTATTTATTTATTTATTTATTTATTTATTTTGCGGAACCAGGGATTGAACTCAGGCCCTTGCACTTGCCATGGAAGGCAGAATGTGTTTAGTCCAACTCTAAGAATTGGCCAGCATTGCAGAAGAACAGTCCCAGTCCCAGCATTGCTGAAAAGTCCAAGTCCAAAATATCCTCTGAGAATCAAGGCAAACTCTTAACTTTAAGTTTCTATGAAAATCAAAAAGAAGGTTCAATACCTTCAACAGATAGTGGCACATACAATGGCACACAGTAAACACTTCCAAAAAACAGCAGAATAGGGGAATGGGGAGGAATTAGATCAAAGCAAGACTGAAAGCCAGTGTGGTAAGCAGTTAGTACAATCGTTCCATCTATAGCACCTGCAGTGTGTGGTGGTGATATATGAGATGCAAAGGGCTGGGACACCTCTGCTCTTGTAACCTTGCTCTCTGAGCCCCACATGACTTTCTTCTTGGGCTGGCTTTTCCTCCTGGAGTTTCTTCAGTAGACATATGACATTCCTGGCTTCTCCAATTTACTGAGGTTACCACCGCACCTTTGCTTTTACTCTCTTAGTTTCATACAGTTATGGACTCCTGGCTGGAATGGATGCACATTTCTGTCTGGCCTCCCAGCCTTCTTCTGAAATCCAAGTGGAAGCCTTTGTAACCCATAACTTTGGCATTTTGCATGCCTAAAAACCCTCTACCATGTGCATGATGGCAAGGTCTGCTGCCAGTGTGAATAGCCTTTCCCCCCTGCCCACAGCTACAGTGGCATCTGGGTGCTTAGAAGGATGAGCTCAGAGAGACTCTTCCCTAGGTATTCCTGAATAGGCATGGTGTCCTGGAGCTCTCCTTTCAAAACAAAGACCTCTAAAGGAGATTGTTTTACCCCTGAGTAGGGTTTGTTTCCTGAGATACCTTCAAAATGTCTTTCCTATTATCCTTATGCAAAACACTTGGCATTTATTTATTTATTTATTTATTTATTTATTTATTTATTTATTTCGTATTTAGCACAAGGTCTACAGGGTCTCACTACACAGATCAGACTCATAGAGATCCTCCTATGTTCAGCCTCCCAAGCACTAGAATTACAGGCCTGTGCCACCACACCCAGTCTCAACTGCTGTCTCAGCATGCCCTGGGGGTGGGGCTGGCAGGGCATGCCAGGGATCAAACCCCAGTTCCTGTGTCTGCCTAAGCAGGCACTTTAATCTGCTGAGCTATCTGGCCAGCCCTTTGGCTTCTTTTTAATGCTAATCTTTCCAGCAGCCATATTCTCATTGAACCCTTTCTGATGAAACTCTAAACTTTTCACATCTTTTGCTCTACAGTTTCTCTTCGTGCCCACTATGCATCTAGTTAACAGTCGCCAGAAGCACACATACCACAGTGTGAACACTGGGCTGTGGTAATCTTTCTTCTGACAAATCTATTAGTCCACTTCCTTTAAATTCAGCTGCACATAGACCGATAGGATATGGACAAAAGTTAAATAATTTTTTTTATCTTTTTGAGACAGGGTTTTACTATGCAGTTGACCTTGAACTCACTTAGTAACCCTGGATGGCCTCAAACTCACAGTGGTCCTCCTGCCTGACCCTCTCAAGTGCTGGGGTTACAGGTGTGCCACCAGGCCCAGCACAAGTTCTTTACCAGAATGAAACACACATGATACATGGCCTCTAGTCTAGTTTTCAGTACAGGCCTTACTTTTATGTGAAACCTCCAGAGCCTGGCATTTGCTGTGTACATTCCTGTGAGCATCCTGGTCTTCTCAGCCTCAGAGGAAATTACCCACCAAGCCTGGCTTACAACACGTGAGGGCTTCTCTAGGCAGCATGTTAAACCTCTTCAAACTTCACTGGCAAAGCAACTTCACCTGTTGCTGAGCTACATGGTCAAGAGCAGTCATAGCACTGACCTCGTGCTCAGTACTAACCGTTTGCATTGGTCCATTTCCCATCACTAAGCTAACATACTGATGCCCACACCTTACAGGATGGGAGACTTACTCGACTCAGTTTTCAGAGCGTTCATCTCATGGGTGTTTGGCCCCCAGGTCATGGACAACATCATAGCACAAGCAAGCTGCTTGCCCACTGACAGCCAAAAAGCAAAGGGACTAAGTAAGAACCAACAACAAGAAAACACCCTTGGAGATCTGTCCTGCCCCCCTTTTTCAACCAGGCTCCACTTCTGAATTCATGATTCTTTGGGAGGTGGGACATTTTAGATCTAAACTATAATATGTATGAGCTACTTGTATTAATTCCAACAAGAACTCAATATGACATTTCTGTTGTCTCTGCTTTATGGGTAAGGAAACAGAAAGCTTAAGTGATGTTCAGCTGTAGATAGGCAAGGAATAGTGGAACCAAGCTTTTAACCTGAACTCATAAAATTCAGCTCTAAAGGTATGTGATTTTAATCATTTGGCTGTTCCCTTTTCAGTACAGTGCATATTTAACAAGATTAAAGTGAAGATCAATTTAAAAAGAAAAGAAAATTTTGAATAAAGGAAGACTCCGTCATGAGTCTTATAATGTGAGCAAGAAGGACTAAGCAAATAAAAACATCTAAGCTATACCATTTCATTAGATTCCTCCTAATTCAGAGAGGTAAAATGACCTGGTAGAAACATTTGAAAGTATCATGTTTTACAACTGTGAAAAGGCTATTCTACTGTTATAAGTCATCGACAAAAAGGTTTATTAGCTTCTCTCTTATCCTAATCTTTACCAAAGCACATGGTGATGTCTTTTCATACTCTCTTAAGAAATAGCTCAAACATATACACACTAACTTGCATTTTAAAGAAACCACTTAGCAAATTTAAAATTTGCTACAGAAACACCCATATAGAGCAAAAGACAGCAGACTGCTGCAGTGGCAGTGGTGATTATAAATGATTCGTCCACAAAATGTAACTCTGCAACCTTGAAATGGTGCTACTGGGTGTATTATGCATATGGCATTGATGCCCACACAAAGGTTTGTAATTACCAAGCACATGTTATTGGATATAATTTCTTGCTATGGGAGAAATCAAAGACCTTGCATGTCTTAGCTGAAGCATGGCTCCCATCACCTTAATGTGTGACAAAGGTACCATATTACTCAATTTTACACATTACCTTTAAATGTCAAACAATGCCCTGGAAATGTCCAGTAGAATCTGTGCACACGCACCAGATGAGGGGTACATCACTCAGGACAAATGTTTCTAGGTTTCTTTCCCAGGGAGAAGACTGTTACATTTCCTCAGGGAATGAACTAAACTTTTTAGCTGCAAGAAACAAAGCTAAAAATAAAAATGCTCCTGGAGAATAAATTGGGAATAGGCAATGCTTAAGACTTTGGGTATGTTTAGAGACAAGGCACTATTTCAAAAGATAATGAAATTTTCTTATCCTTCACAGGCTGAAGGAAAATTGGAAAGATAATAGAAATCTCAATAATTTGGGGGCTCTAGAACCCAGATCTGCAAGGAACCATGTCGTTGTGTTCTGCTATCTATTAAGTATGTGACTCACTCCTTAGTGCCAGCCTCAGAAAGTTACCCTGAAGAGAAAAAAGTTAATCCTCTCAAACACTTCCTTCAGCTTTTAGCAGAAGCAGAAATTATAGCTAAACCTCCCAATTAAAGACAGGCTAACTTCTATCTTCAAATAGATAATTATGCACAAATAGTCTTCTGTCCTCGCCTGGAAATTTCTCCTTCAGTCCATTTCTACTTGCTCCTGGACATATCGGGTCAGCTGACGAGCTCATCATCAACCCAAATTAAATAGATCAAAGGCAGAACTACATATTTTCCTTCCCCTTTCCTGACTTCCCCTTTAAGCTTACACTTTTGAGTTGTCATTTTATAATGCAAAATAGAAAAGATGAAATGCTAACCTTAAAACCTAAGTAAGAAAATTATCTTAATAGGACAGCAATGTGCAATACTAAACCCAAGCTTAAAATACCTGTCATTTTGGTCTTCTAAATGCATACAGCTTCTAATGTCATATCAATTATTGCTATACTCTCTTTAAAGTAAATGTTTGTTAAAGAAAGTATTAAAAATAAACAAGAGGCAAGAAAAACAAAATGTCATAGGATTGTCCTGCTACGGTGTTGTATATGGTTTGATTTCTAAATTTCTTCTTCTTCTTCTTCTTCTTCTTCTTCTTCTTCTTCTTCTTCTTCTTCTGCTTCTGCTTCTGCTTCTGCTTCTGCTTCTGCTTCT
>NW_004524715.1:581071-624331 GCF_000260255.1 Octodon degus
TCCTCCTCCTCCTCCTTCCCTTCTCCTTCCCTTCTCCTTCTCCTTCTCCTTCTCCTTCTCCTTCTCCTTCTCCTTCTCCTTCTCCTTCTTCTTCTTTTTGGCAGTACTGGTGATTGAACTCAGGACCCTGCACTTGCCAGGCAAGCACTTATTCTACTGAGTTATCTCCCTGGCCCTTGGTTTCTAAATTTCTGTAAAAATATGTGTAATTATTTTTTAATATTATATAGGGATTTAAATTTTACAATATCTATGGTTGTTGGAAAATAGCATTTCCATGCTGTGCCTAAGGTGTTTGATATTCAGACAGATAGTGATGTTAAGCTTAATGGTCACTGTTACAGGGTAATATCATTAAGCTTCTCTTCTGCATGTTTAACAACTAAAGTTTGCAGACAAAAAAAAAAATAGCTCAAAGGGCTAAAAGGATAGTCAATATTTTGGCCCTAGCCCTTTAAGGTCAGTGAGGACTCAAGACAAAAGAGAACCTCTGCTGTGACATCCTGTAACTAAGTGATGTCCCCAATTTTCTGATCAAGGAGATTATGGGGCCACACAGGAAAGTGATCAACAATGTATCATGTGCCTAAGGAGAGCCACCTATGCAGAAAAATTTCTCTCAGGCTTTCACAGAGAGCAAATTGGTTGAGCAATGGCTGTGACTCATCCAGATGTCTGACACTAACAAAAGATTTACTAGGTGCTGTGCATGGTTCCAGGGCAAATCCTGAGGGGATTTGAATGATCTTGTCAGATAGCAAAAGTAACATTTTTAGTTATATAGGTTTTTGTTTAACTTGGTCTTAACCATCCAGCAGAAAAGTGTAACTACAAGGTATTAAAAGTAAAGCTATATTAATATGCTGAGCTGTAAAAGGCTCAAGTCAACAACTTCAGACAATTGCCAGTTGTGCTAATAACTCACTACTATTATGAACTATTGGACTATATTGGATTAGTTTGCTAAATTCAAGAACCTACAATCTTTGGTCTGACATCAAGTATGAAAAGGTCCTTTAAAGACTTCTCCAACTAGAAGGGCTGCAAGGACAGCCAACATTTTGACCATAGCCTTTCAAGGTCAGTGAAGACTCAGGACTTAGAAGAACCTATACTGTAACATCATGTAACTCAGTTGTGTCCCAAATTTTCTGATCAAGGAGATTATGGGCCACAGAGCAACATGATCGATGATGTAGAGTGTGCCTAAGGAGAGTCTCCTGGAGAGAAAACATTCTCTCAGGCTTTCACAGAGAGCAAATTGGTCAAGCAATGGCCATGATTCCACCCACATGGCTGACACTGACAAAGGATCTGCAAACTGCAGGACAGGGTTACAGGATAAATCCTGAGGGGACTTGACTGACCTTATCAGATACAAAAGTTACATTTCTTGTTATACAGGTCTTGCTTTATCTTGGTCTTAACCATTCAGCAGAAAATTATAAAAATGAGGTATATAAAGTAAAACCATATTAATATGCTGAGCTGTGAAAGGCTTAAGTCAACAGCTTCTGTGGATAACCCACTACTGTTGTAGACTGCTGCTTTGTGTTGGATTGTTTTGCTGAATTCACACACCTATAGTATTTAGATGCCAACAGAATACGCATTTCTGACAGGACTAAACAAAAACAGGCGATACAAAGGAAGGACCATTTTGTATCTGTATATGCAGAACAGTTAGGATAGATATACAGCTACTTTTTCTTAATTCAATGAGAAGAAAGATTTGTACTAATAGTGTTTGGGCAGGATATTCTGTCTGCATCTTGTAGTATGGATAACCACTAAGAAGATAACAATGTACATTGTATTAATTATTGAGACTGTCCTATTAATCAATTTTGAAACTGTCTCATTGATATTTGTTTCTCAATAAAGTAAAAAAAATAAAGACTTCTTCAAATACAATTTCTAACTGCAGTGGAACACCCATCTCTGAAAAAAAAAAGGAGATATAAATAAAGGACCATTTTGTTATTTTATATATATATATATAATATATATATATACATATTTATGTACATATATACACACACATACACACACACACAAGATAGCTAGGACAGATATACAACTGCTTTCTCTTAGTTCATTCATTGAGAAGAAAGGTTTGTACTAATATTGCTTTAGACAAGATATCATGTCTGCATCTTGTCCTCTGAATTACTGCTATAAAGACAAGAATATGCACTATATCAATTATTATAATTGTCCTACTAACATGTTTTGAAACTATTTCATTACTATTTTTTTTTCTCATTAAAATGAATAAAAAATAAAGTAAAAAGGACAAGAAAAATATTAAGGTTTATTGAAAGTAAGAGTTAATATTCAATTATTTGTCCAGTCTTGCATAACTGTATCTGTTGATCTGAGCAAAAATTTGATTGGGGGGCCTGCTGGTTGGCTCAGTTGGTTAAGTACCTGCTTTTGCAAACACAGTCAGGCACAGGATACCACGGTTCAGTCTCAAGCTCCTCATGCCTTACCAGACCTGCCCTTAAGGCAGCCTGAGCCAGAATTTTAAAAAATAAATAAATAAATATACTTCTGGGGCTGGGGAGATAGCTCAGTAGAATAAGTGCTTGCCTGGCAAGCATAGGGTCCTGAGTTCAATCCCCAGTACCACAAAAAAACCCAAACAAACAAAACCCCCCAAATTTGATGATAAAAACAGGTAACATAACAACTATTGTTTACTTGTGATTCTTGTTTTGAAAATCTATAACATATGTATTGTTGTATGTTACCCTGTTTCTTTATTTCTGTTGGATTGTTTTTCTTTTTTAGAGGTTACAAATTAGAATTAGAAGAGAAAAAAAATTAACAAGGAAATTACCCTAATAAAAATTATTCATCCCACCAGTTATGACACAAATATGTGATATGTGCTTATCTCAAGTTGATATCACTGCTTTTGCTCATTGTGCCGCTATGAACGAGTCCAAGTCCCTGCCTCCTGTGGCTCCAAGCATGGGACAACTAAACTTCTGTAGCAGGGCCTTGGAAGACCACGGTGCAGGGGAAGAGAAGAATACAGTAGCGAGTAGGAGGTCTGCCTTACTGAGAAGATGCGAGGAAGAAAGGACAAGCACTCAGGACGTGGAGCAGACAACTGGGGAGTCTCCTGTAATGAGCTTGCCAAGTTCAATAAGCAGCAAGGTGGATGTGTCCGGAGCTGGTGAGTGTGTACGGTGTGCAGTGGGGATGGGAGCGGGGTGCGAGGTGAGCACAGCAAGGCAGCAGTTAGGCGGTCCAGGACAGTGGTGGCGAACCTCTAGCATGAGTGCTGCAGCAGGGCTCTAGAAGATTTGTCATCATTGGTATAGGGCCTTGAAGCTTTCAAGATCCTTGGATTTTAGTCCAGTTACTCAGAGGAGAATACATGGTATCAGGTCGAAAGGTAAACCAGAAGGCTGAGCTGAAAGGATAAATCCTTTATTAGGCCTGGTTGTCTAGAGAAACAGAATTGATTTTCATGTATGTCTATATCCATCTAAGAAGAGATTTATTACAAGGCTCACGTAGCATATTACAGAGGACTGGAGGCTCAGAAAAGGCCTTGGTGTGGTGTGAAGGGCACAGGGCTAGAGCGCTGAAGGCGTGCTTTGCACTGTGGAGCTGAAGGCCAGAGAACTGCGAGCGTCAGTCAGGGCAGAAGAGTGTGTCCAGGCCCACATGGTCAGGGAGAGTTAAGCACAGCTTCCTCTGCTTTTTGCTCACTTCAAGCCCTTATCAGGTGGAGATGTTTATCCAAAGCACTTTACTTCATGCTGCGTAACTTCAAGCAACTCATTAGTTGAACTGGCTGTGGAACTAGGGTGGGGCGGGAAGGCCATGTCTATTGAATGTGTAGAGATAAGGTGCTTTCTTATGTGTTTCACAGCGACTCCCCAGCACTGTTAACATTGTGCTGAAGGTTAGATGTCCGTGATGTGACCATGACACTAATAGTGCCAGGCTGGGTGATGGGAAAAGCACAAGACCTTACTTAGTTCCCTAAATAGAGCTCAGCTGAGGACTGACAGCCACTGAACAGGGCATGGGCTGCTCCGGCAAGCTGAACGGACTGAGAAATCTTTATTTACTGCAGCACTTTAGGCCCACTTTTTACTTTGTGACCAGCAGAGCAAACCCACTTTCACCTGCAAATAACTTATACTGTGAGAGGAGCCACCTGGAGAACCAGGCTGGTGACTGTGGAGGGGCCTTTCTGCCAGCAGGGCCACTCAGCTTATGGTGGCAGGGAGAGCAACTTCGGGATTCTTCCAGCTCAGCCTGAGTAATGTGGAGGGGAAAGCTCAGTTTGAGAAATGTACCTTGCTGCAAAACTGTGAAGTCTTACACCCTGACTGCTGTGTAGTTTTGTCACTGCAGTTATCTGTAAGCTGAGGCGGGAGCTGTCTGGTTTCTCTGACACTCTGTGTCAGTGATTTACTGCAGAGGTAGCTGATTTCCTAGTCTCTGTTACGCTCTCTTTTCTTAATAAGGAAACCGATTTTCAGTGGCACACTTGGCCACGGAAGTGAAGACTTTCCCAGCCTCCCTGACTGTGAGATGAACCCATGTGAAGAGCTGACCGCTACCAATGGCACGCGGGTGGGAGAGTCGCATGCAATTTCAAGTAGCTCAGAGAAAGCTTCCTTCATGCTTCCGGGTAGAATGCTTACGGAATCACCGCAGCTTCGTAATTCACACTGGACCACAAGCTGATGGGAGGAATAGAGACACACACAAGAAACACATGGGACAGCAGAAAGAGCCCAACTGCCTGAGTTCCCTGGGTTAGTGTGCTTGAATGTGGAAGAGCATCAGCCATCTACTTCTCTGTTCTTCCATTTTTTCTGCATGTGGATCACTTTTGATGCATGTTCTAAAAAAGAAATGTGATACGTTCTCCAGTATTATTGTCTTTCGGTGTTTGAAATATCTGAACTATAACCTAACTGTCATTTTTTACTTCACAATATTTACACACATAATCTTTTCCTTACCCTTGCACCTAGACAGAATTACCCTAATACTAATGAGGTTTAAACTTGAGGACTGAGTCAGCGAGATAACTCAGTTGTCTAAGTGCCTGCTTAGGTAAGCATAGGGACCAGGGTTCAATCCCCAGTACTGCATGCTGTGCAGGCCTTGCCCCTGGGCACACTGGGCGGGCCATTGAGACTGGGCATGGTGGCACATGCCTGCAATCTCAGTGCTGAGGAGGCTGAAAACAGGAGGATCACTATGAATCCCAACTGCCTAGTGAGACCTACCAAGTACATAAATTAAAATAAATAAATAAACTTGAGGACCCCTTACTAGCATGAGTCCCTGAAGGCTCTGGCTCTGGCGTTAGCAAAATATCCCCAGGATAATGCAAAAAATAAGATACATCAGAAATAATCACTGGAGACCACATTTTCCCCACTCAGGATTGCTCTGCTACTCTTCTCTGCGTTGGCTGGAGTTGGAAATTTCATTTGGGGAGAGCTAGAACTACGGATGCCTGTAGTTCAGGTGGAGTGTACAGTGACATCACTGCTCACTGTCTTTTTGTAGACGCAGTGCTAGGAGCTCTTCAATCCACTGTGTCACTGAGCTTTGCAGAGGTGTGAGCTGTCACGCTCTGCCGGGCTCACCGTAGGGTGTCCGGGTGTGACACAGGAGAAGCAAAGTTGGATACCATGGCACCACAAGTTGGCCTTGGAAAATATTCCTAGTCATCAGACATGTCACTTCAGCTTTTTGTCTTTCTTAGCTGGGTAATGTTTGTGCTGTTTGTCAACATTTGCAATGTTGCCTGGTTTTGTGATTTACTTTCACTTTCCTAGTAAGCATTATGCTGTCCTTAAATTTTATTTGTAGTTTCTGTACATTTCTTAAAGCAAGTTTCCCACCCTAAATTTATAAGCTCAGGTGCCACAAAACTGGAATGGCCCCTGTTTGTGTGGCAGTTTTAGTGTTAGCCTTGGGTTACCTTATCTGGAAAAATGGCTTAGAAATTCCCAACTGATCTTCCAAACACTGGGGCAAGATCTAACTAAGGGCCCTTTAGGGCCAAAATGATCGCTTCACACAAGCATTTCATGTCACTACTTTTCATTTGTTTGTGTGTTCTAAGGTCCTGCTCGTGCTTCCTGTCAGTCTGCTAGTATTTATTAAGTGTGATGACGTTTCCTTACAATAGAAATTGGGCAGTATATTGAAGACAGTTAAGCTTTCTACCTTTAAGAAATTTAGAGACTGCTTGGAAACATAAGACTAAAGGATTTGGAGAAAAACAACTGGACAAAATAATGTATTTATTAGCTTATTAGAACTTTCATAGCAAAATACTATAAACTGGGTAGCTTGGACAACAGAAATCTATTTTTCCTGAGTCAGGATGTCAGTAGAGTTGTTCCACTCTGAGTCCTCCTCGGCTGCCCGGTAAGCTTAAGGACCTGGGTTTGATCCCTAGTACTGCATGCTGTGCTGGCCCTGGAAGCACAGGTGTGGTGGTGCATGCCTGTAACCTCAGTGCTGGGGAAGCTTAGATAGGAAGATCACTATGAGTGTGAGCTGCAGAGCAGGACCCTGTACCAAATACATAAATAATATACTTTAATAAATAAATATAAAAAAAGAACACTGGTCATATTGTATTAGAGTCCATCCTATGGATCCCATTTTGATTTATTTTATTTTTATTTTTTAACCCCATTTTAATTTAAATACATCTTTAAAGGCCCAGTGTCCAAATAGAGTTTCATTCTAAAGCACTGGGATTTAGAATTTCAATGTATAAATTTTGAGGACTCAGCAGTGGTTGAGACTGTCATAGCACAACACTAAGCCCTTTGGATTGGTCTTCAGATCTCGCCTATGCCTTGTTATCTGCTGAACTCATATCACATTCCATCAGTTTTATTTCATTTACTTCCTGGGTGGGACTTTCAAGCTCTCACCTATAACCAAAGTACCTGTAACCTTGACATAGCGAGTGCTCTGTCCACACAAGGCCACGTCCTCAGGTCACTGACCTCTCTTTGCATCACTTCCTGCCCCGGCTCTTCTGCGCTGTGAGGCTCAAGCTGGCGCTGCTGGCCCTAGATTTCCTTTTCCTCTCCCTGGGGTTCAGCCCGGACAAACCCTTCCTTGAGTGCTCTCTGTGTCTCTCCTCCAAAATCTTCTTAGCCCTTCTTGCTCTGTCCTTGTGGAAGCGAGCCTTCCCCTTCTCACTTTGAGCTTCTCTCATGCACCTCTCCTTACCCTTTACACGGTTGGTGTGTAGATGCCCTCCAAAGCCTCATGCAGACTTTTTCAAAGGTTAAGTCTAGAGTTTGTGATTGATTCACAGTGCAGTGCTGGGATTAAGGCTTCAGGGTCCAGGGTGGGTGATTGTTGGATTAGTCCACTGATTGAATTGGCACTGCCCTAATACCATAGACTGGATACAGCATAAGGGTTAGAAAGAGGCTTGTCTCCTCTCCCTTGCTTTTTCTATCTTCCACTGCAAGAACTGTTGCCCCTGCCCTGTGCCACCCTTCCTTGGAGACAGCAGATTGTGAACTGAAACATATGCAAACTATGAGCTAAAATAAACCTTTCCTCCTTTAATTTTGAGTGTCAGGTACTTTGTCTCAGCGATAAGAAGAGTAGCTGAGACACTCTTCCTATGGGACAGGGTGCATGTGTATCTCGGGGTGGGAAAGGGCTCTTAGGCTTCCATGTTGTTTAGGAGCACTATTCTTACCCTTATTCACCCCTCTTCCTTATCAGCCTCCCTACTCAGTCACTCTGTCTTCTTCCTAGCCTCATGGACATCTTTTTACTCCCAGCACTGCCTCTGATTTCTCAGGATTAACTCTGAATCCTTTCATTCTGATGATTCCATTATGTATTCCTGTGTACCCAGTCATGCTGGCTAAAATCACAAAGGCATTGTATTATCTTTCATAGTTTCTGTGGATTAGTGACTGTTGCGGATGGCAAGAGCAGGGGCTGAAGCAACCAGGGAAGGAGTAGAACCTTTTCTCTGTACAAGGTGTCTGAGCCCCTGCCTGCCCATCCCCACCCCTGCCATGTGGTCCTGGTGTGGGACAGTTTGGATTCCTCCCAGCATGGCAGCCTCCACCAAGCATGGAAGAGAAACATGGACTTTAAGGAACAATCTTGGAAGTCATAAAACATTGATTTTATCATTTGGTTGAGAGTGATAAAGATTTTTTGCTTTGCCCAAACTTGGGCTTTTGAATCTTCTCCTCAGCCCATCTCTGCATTTCCTTCTGTGGTGATTTTAGCAAGAAGCAGATAAATCAGTTTAGCAGGACTCCCCACCCCTTTCTCAGTTTCTGATTGTCTTCAATATCTAATCAGATTCTTCATCTGCCATGGTTCCCCAGGTGATATCTGATTATCCTGGCCCGTTTTCAGCAAAAATCTTGTTAGATTAGTTTACTCAGAATCTCCCTTACTCAGAATTAATAATTTTCTATCTACAAATCCTCATGGTGATCTTTAGCTATAAATTCCCACTTGCTTGTCATGCATTCAGAGTTGACCCAAATCTCTCTCCTCAACTACAAATCCCATTGCAATCATCCCTCTGCCTATCTAGGCAAATTTCTCATTACTGGGAACAACTACATGAAACCCACATGTTAGAGGAGAAGAGGTTCACCTTGGCTCATGGTTTTAGAGGTTTCAGTCCATGGTAATAGTTCCAGGACAGAAGCATCACAGGAGGGTGTGGTCTAGTAAAGCAGCTACACTCACAGCATCCAGGAGGCAGAGAGCAGGGTGAGAGCCAGAGTGGAAGGAGCCAGAGACCAGATACAGTCTCCAAGGTCAAGACCCTCAGGTCCATTTCCTCCAGCTAAGCCCCACCACCTACTACCCATTTACCTACTAACTCATTTATTGATGAAATTAGTGCCCTCATAATCTAATGATGCCTGTAAGTGTTTCTTAATCTAGTCCCTTTTGTCAACAATATTAACCATCAAACTATCTCAATGACCTGAAATACATGCTACCTTACTATCCTCTAACAAATATCACTCAGGTTTTTTTCTATATTTTAGGGAAGGCTCTACAGGGTGTTCAGGGTCTCACTACTAGATTGGACTCATAGTGATTCTCCTGTTTACAGCCTCCAAAGAGCTGAGATTACAGGCGTGTACCACCATGCCCAGTCTCAATCACCATCTCAGTGCGCCCCATGGGGAAGGCCAGCATGGCAGGCCTAGGGATCAACCCCCCAGCCACTGTGCCTGCTTGCAGGTGCTTTAATCCACTGAGCTATTTGGCTGGTCCCTCACCCAATTTTTAAATTTATTTTTAATAAAAGAATCATAAAGTACACATAATTTCAATGTTTGGTACATACAGGGCACTCTTCAATGGGAAAAGAACTAAATTCATACAGTGAGACAAACATGTAAGATGCGAAATGTTCTTGAAGCTATTTTGAACAAATACAATCTTCCCCCTTACACATGGTAATTTAAGCATCCATGCTGTTCAACATCCTAAGGTCTGTCCTCAGCCCCTCAACTCTGTTGTGTCTTATATCTGTATTGATATTTCTCACACAGCAATGTACTGAGTTCTGTCCTTACTTGCTTTACTCCTGAGACCTAAAACTTAGTCTCTTATTCCTCTTCTATGGTACAAACGCCTATGTCTCTCATGTCCACTTCCAAACTGAATGTTCTTGGGTTTGCCCAGCTTACTCACCTAAAAGAACATTCTCAGAGAATGCCTTTGAAATAAATCTTACACAGTAGCTACGTGACTCCCTGAAGCAGGTGCTGCATGAGAGGCCAATATGGGCAGCCCCATTTCTGCCTTGTGTTTGCATCCTGAGAGTGTGATTCAGTTGTAGAGGAGAAGGAATAGCTGCAGAATACACTACAAATACTATGGGAGCCCTTATTTCCAAAATGAAAGATGCTAACATTCCCACAACTACATATTAATTATGATGTTCTCTTCTATTGACTGCTTCAGCTTTCTCCTTCTCTCTAGAGATCTATGGTCTCTTTGTGAGGTTAATTCTAAAAACATTCCTTTTTTTTTTAGCTTTTGTCCTGTGAGTGGAAATTTCTTTGCCTGAAAGGAAAAGATAAAGCCCTAAAAAGACACCCGGAAGCTATAAACTAGAAGTACACAACTACTATCACAGGATGTTCACCAAAAGCCAGCCAAGGAGTCCTTAAAGTCAACAGTGATAAAAGTCGTTTTGGCGTTGTCAAGTATTTGGATAATGAACTCACACTCTGCTTCTGTACCTGACACTCAAACATCTGTGTTTCAAAATTACTTTCACCTTTAAGGAACAAAAATAGTCTAATGTTCTTCAAAAGAAATAATATTGCCACAAATATGCATTTACAAACTCTGCTCTCTTCTCCTGTCCTCTACAAGATTAAATTGAGTCTTTAAGAGGCAACACCATCAAGAGCCTTGTAAAAATGTACACAATGATGCCCGTCATGATCAGAAGGCTACTGAAGCCACATGCTGAGCTGGACAGGCTCCGAGTGATGATGCCCCCGAACGTGCCCCTCTCCAGATGACGGCTAGCACCGTCAGCACATTGGGAGCCTTTCAGCATCTTACTTTGCAGCATTTACAGTGCTGGCTTGTGGATGGCTCTCATTTCCTGGCTGCATTACCTGGGGAACATCATAAATACTTTTGGAAATGATGTTTTTCCTTAAACATTTAGACTTCATAGAAATTCTAGAAAGGAAGAAAACCGAAACTTCTGGTTGTATCCTTACGAAAATTTTTCTCCTTAAAGTACTCTATAAGTGCATATTTGCCCATTATCATTAGCATTTCTTTCACAGATTCATTAAGTCTAAAACTTCTAAAAGATTGCAGTACATATATAAGAAATGGCACCCAACTGGGGTCCTCACTCTAATACTGGTACTGTCACCACTGATTGACAAGACACTGACTGCATCCTATGAAACTGAGAAGATATGCTCTGTTGCCTTCACGGGCTTGTGAAATCTGAATGAATAAATGAATATTTTGCTGTTTTGAGACATTTCCCAGTAACCTGGCTGAGTGGACGCAGTTCCTTCTCCTTGGTGCTTTGCCTGTGGTTGAACTATTCTCCTTACATCCAAATACTCAGACTCAGGGCACTGACCCAAATCTGGCTTGCCCACAGGGAGCTCTTCGGGTCATTGCACAGTGATATTTCTTTCCTTAATTTTTCACAGCATTCAGCATATGGTCTATCATGTAATAGTTGTTTGACAAATAAGCTGAACTCATGCACATCAATAATTCAGTACTTCTGCTTTATAGTATGACATGTGCTTATTGGAAGAAAGGTGACACATTGCTATAGGTCTATGAACTGAACTATACTAACCATCTTTTCTTTCCAAATGTAGTGCCAGTTCACAGAACTTTCCACAGGAATGGAAATGTCCTACAGCTGAGCTCTCAGACACTGTCATCACTAGCCTGGTACGGTCACTTTGTGCTTAACTTTTGGCTGGCAGAACAGAGGAACTAAATGTTTACATTTATTTAACTAATTAAATTTTAAGTATCTACCCGAGTAGTCATTTTTATATTAGACAGTGGAGATCTATGCCTGAGCTACTGCAACAATTTTCAAAGGGAAGAAAATGTTTCATTGCCCTTGAAAGCTTAAAACAGGTGGATGGAGACTCTACCAGGCTTTATAAATGGCAAGAGGCTTCAGGTTAAATGCTACAATGATAGCTGTCAATGGCCTTGTACAACAGTCTACACAGAGCTGGCTAGCACGCCGGCTTGTTGGTCCTAGTGGCTTTCCCATCAGGGGTTAGCAAAGACAGTGTCCTCGCAACGGGTTATCCCTCTATGGCTCAATCTTCCACATGCAGGAGACATTCTGAGCATCCTAAAGGATTCCCAGACATGGCTTCCAGGGGTACTGTGAGGTGATCTCTTAGACGCAGTGATATGAGAAGTTAAATGATTTTAGTGCCACACAGGTCATGTTCTTATAGGAACTGAGGAAGAAATGTTTGAGGCTGGCAGTCATATGGTATTTTTAAGAGAATTCTATTTTGTTCTCATTCTTGGGAAACAGTCATACACAGGCAGCATCCCAATACAGACTTTTGTGAAGGAATTTTCTCAAAAACAAAGTCAAAACCTATGGTCTTTTATCTAAGGCTGCTTCAGGATCTAAAACAAAAGCCATGATTAAAAACAACAGCAAGCAAAAATGGATTAAATACCTTTGGGCCAGGAAAAATCTCCAAAGATAAAAATAATTTAGTTTGACAATAGCAAACATAATAACTTCAGGATTAAATGTATAAAGTGTGATGATACAATAGATTATCCATCTCAGGACATTTTGTTCAGAAGGGGTGCTTTTAGTAATCGCTTGGGGATATTGCTTGAAATTACAACTGCTCTGAGTAAACACAATGTATGATCACATTAACTTTTTTGGAGGAAACTGTTCTGGGTCAACATAGTTTGACAGCAATGGTTAGGACAGTGCTGTTCTGTACTGCGTGTCCTGGTTCCTATCAAAGACTCAACAATTCAAACTACCAAGAACTGGGTTATTAAAAATCAGCAATGATTTCAACAGTCTTTCTGTGCAGCTGTCTTTTGAGGAGGGCCCTTCATAACCCTAAACCTCTCTATCCAATTCAGGGATGAGGTGTTTTGTCGCTATGACTCATACCTTAAACACATCCTTTAGGGAAGGTCAGCGCTATGTGGAATATTTAGAGGAGTAGTTGGCAAAGACATTAGTTGGTCAGATAGTAAGTATTAGAAGTTTGGTAGCTCTGTGGTCTCTTTTGCAGCTACACAACTCTGGGAATTCAGGTTGTAGCCTGCAAAGAGCACTGAATGATACACCAATGAATGAGAATAGTTCCTGTCCAACAGAGCTTTATTTACAAAATCAAATGGGAAGACAACTGATCTAGATAGAGCCTTGCATATGAGCTATAGAAATTAGACCAACATTAAGGTTTCTTACATTCCTATAGGACTCCTCACAGTTTTTCCTCTTTCCTTTCTTTCTAACCTTTCTTTTTTTAACTTCTACTTCTTCTTTCATTTGCCTTTCCTTCCCCTCCCTTCCTCCATCCTTTTTACTTTGTCATTCAGGAAGCAAATATGTACTAGGAACCAACTTTGAGCCAGCAATTAGGATTACAGAGATTAATAAAATGGGATCCCTGGTTTTCCTCTGATTAAACTTTGATCCTTCCAGTCAAGGCCAGGTGCTTAGTATTAGAAAATTTGATGCGCAAGGTCACAGAATAACTGAGGCAGAGCCGGCCCTAGACCTCACGCGCCTAACCCAGTTTCCATCACTACTGCCAAACTGCAAGTATTTGTACGAACAAAGGAAACAAAACCAACATCAGCACATTCCACGATGTCTTTGCAAAACACATGTTATGTATACAACCACATTTATTTTAAAATTATATGACCCTAATATAAAATGATAATAAATGGTCTTTAATATAATATTATGTTTTCACCAGAAATTACTGGAAATGGGTTAAACAATGCAATGCAAAGTCATCCAACTTCTTTACTAGACTCAATTAAAGATTCTACTGTGTGATAAGTGTATACTAATTAGCAAGAACATTAGTGTAAAAGTGCTTTGTCTTTCTGCCATTCTATAAATTTTTCCCCTTATGTGCAATTTATCTTACTGTTGCACATTTTCCTGAGCTCCAAATACTAAAAATAAAATGGGCTATATTTACATGAAATTGAGAATGATCTGCATTGAAAAGACACTTTTCAGTTGGATCAAGTACGTTCAGATCACCAGTAGCCCCCTGCCCCTGTGAGGTGCCTCACATAGCAGAGAATGCAGTCATGCCAGTCATGTGTGAAGCCAGAGATAAGGCAGCTCCCACCCATTCTATTTCATTATGGTGTTTATAGTTCCTCAAAGAAATACAGTAGAGCCTTTGTGCCAGGCTACCATCTTCTATTTATTTATTTATTTATTTATTTATTTATTTGGCACAGGGTCTCACTATACAGTTCAGACTTCTGTTAATCCTCCTGTCTTGACCTTCGCAGTTCTGGGATTATAGGCATATGTCACCACCCTGGTTTTGGTGGCCAGGGCTGGCACAACATGTGGTACTGGGGATTGAACCCAGGTCCTTGCACTTGCCAGACAGGCACTTAAACTTCTGAACTGTCTCCCCAGCCCCATCTTCTAAGTCTTAACTTAGCCTCAGGAATATCACATTATTGTCCTGGATATCCTGGGAATACCCATTAGAAAGACTAGAAAATAGCTTTTCAACTTACTCTTAGTATGAGATTATCTGGGCTATTATGTAGAATAAAATGCAGCAGACTTTGTGTTAATTACCTTCCATAATTTTCACTTAATGCTCATTAAAACTATGTGAGAGTTCAGAGAAAATAAAATTTCTCTGAGTTTCCTGGTAGCCTTGTAAAAAGCCCTAGCCTTCTGAGCCTGCTTTCCTTTTCTAAGAAGAGGAAAATGACTTGTATGTCTCCTTTGGAGTGCCTCATGAACTCTTTTGAGAGGGACAGTTAGCCTCACCAAAGGCCCTGGGGTAAGGACAGGGGTAAAAGAGGTAGTTAGAACTCTGGACCTGACATGGGTGACTTCATGTGTACAGGAAAAAATTAACCAGGATCCACACAAAGAATCCCACCATGGGATGAAATCTTTTTCTTTCTTTCTTTTTGTTTTTCAGAGAGAGGACTGAAGTTTGCTAGCCTATGAGGAACTCCAAGTGAACGATGGATCAAGCAGGAAACTGAGATCGCTTCCATCACTGAGACTGGAGGCTGTAAAGTGTCCTTTGGTTGGCCCCAGGTTGGTGACATGGTACGAAGTCTCCTGGACCAGCTTCCTCTCTGCTGGGGTTGTCTGCCCTGACTCCCTGACCCAGCACATAAATTCCCCAGCCCACAGGCCAATGCTCCTCCTTCCTCTTCTCCTCCCTCTCTGCGTCCTCCTCCCTCTTCCTCCTCCTTTTCCTTCTCCCCTCTTCTTCCCCTTTCTCGTCCCCTCCCCATCCTCCTCCACCCTTGTCCCTCCTCCTTGTTTCCCTCCTCCTCTTCCCTACCCCATGCTGGAGTCCTGCCCTGGGCATCCCTAAGTTCCTGGCACACCTTACACTTCTGCCCAAGGAAGCAGGCCACCCTACCAAACAAAACAACAAAACAAACCAGAGACGTTCACTGTTTGCTTTGTTGATGTTTGCCTATTTGCAAGCAAAGCATTAGACTTAAACTCCTGGCCTGTGCTCATGAGAGTCTATTTGGAAACTTCTTACTCCAACGCAAGGTGAAAACTGTTGGCTTACAGGCAGAATCCGGTGCACTTAACTTCAGAGTGCTGCCTCTGCTCCTAGGGAGTTGGGAGAAGGATCTTGTGATATTCGCTGTAAATTCCGTATCACATTCCAAAATCGAAGAGCTTTTTCAGTTCCTGGATACACCTGGCCGGAGGGACTCGGAGCAAGACTTGGCAGCCCCGTTCCTAAGCCGAGCCCTCCCCAGAAGCTCGGTTGTCGCGCTCCTTTCTGTCAGGGTCCTGCCAGCTCCCCGAGCATGAAAAGCTGTTGGGCCTGTCACCCCTGAGGTTAAATTTAACAAATTCATTTTTTCCCCTCATTTAAGGAGAGTCCTAGGCCTTAAGGCCAAGTTCTCAATCTTTGAGAAAACATCTCTCCTTTGGGAAGTAGGAAAATTCAGCATGTTAAGACTGGACAGGGGCATGTGGGAGCGACCTTCCCTAGGATGATGCAGATTTCAGGTGCAGATTCAGGGCCTGAAGAGTTGGGTGGCGATTGTTTGCACTTTTGGAGCTGGGAGGAGGCTAGATTCAGGGCGCTAGAGATTCTAGAAGAAAGATGAGAGGCTTTTTTAGATCATTGAAAATACAAGAGGAGATTAGGTCAATGTTTTCATCACTTTTAATCAGCAGCAGGGATCCTAGGAAGCAGAGGCCCCACAAGCTGAAGCAGAGCACGATCCTTGGGAGCTGAGATTTTATACAACAGGAATTGGAGAGAGGAAGGGGTTTTGGCGAACCGCACAGGGGATTTGCGGGTTGATTCACACAAACAGAAGCCAGGGGAAGGTGAAGATCAGCCTTATTCTAACTTCACCCCTCCATGTAGAACTCCAATCCCTTTGAAATCTTGACATTGTTATGCTGGTGGTAGACTGGGGTGGAAATACTACATCTAGAAGTGTCCAAATCTAAAAAACCTAGCACCCTTAGAATGTCGCATTAGCACGTGAGCCACCTGCTGGTGGGCCTGCTTAGAGGGATTACTGATGACAGTTGGTAATCAAGTCTTCCACTTTCCTGTCAGGGTGGCTGGCAGAGGACATTGATCTTCACTTCCTTTCTACTCTCTTTCTCTGACTCAGCTGTCTCGCTTTGCTTGGATGTGCATTTGGCCCAGCATAGCAACCAAACATGGACCCCAAATATTGGAAAGAAATTATATGAAACACACCCAGATTTCTCCACCTTATGATTATTTCCTGAACAATGTGGTAAAACAATTACTTATATAGCATTTACACTAAAAGAGGTATGCTTAGTAATCTAGAGATGATTTAAAGTATTCAGGAAGATTGCTTGGATCCTATGCAAATACTTTGTCATTTTATGTCAAAGACTTGAACATGACAGACTTCACTGTCAGTATAGGGTCCTGGAGTCCGTTCCCATGGAAACCCAGGAAAGGCTGCACACCTCTTCCTCTTTCGCAGTAGCGTTCCCTCATTCCAATCTCTGTACTTCTGTAGGTGCCAGCCCTTTCTTATGCAGTCCTTCTTGTTTACCTTGTCTCTTTCTGTTTCCTTGGAGATTTATGCATCCCAGCACTGGCAACAATGAACACATTTTAAAATCTATTTAGGGTTAGGGAGATAGCTCAGAGGTCTAAGCACCTGCCAGGTAAGCACAAGGGCCCAGTTCAATCCCCTTACCGCAAGCTATGCCAGCCCTGGAATCCTGAGTACACTGTGCTGGTCACCAAAACCGGGCATGGTGGCACACACTTGTAATCCCAGTGCTGGCAAGGCTGAGATAGGAGGATCATTATGAGTCTGAGCTGCATAGTGAGACTCTGTACCAAATAAATAAATGAATAATTTAAAAAATTTATTTAAAAATATTACATTTATAATTTTTAGCATGGAACTGAATAGAAAAAGATGTTTTCCTCAAATGTCCTTGGCCATCTCTCACCTCCATTAGAGATAACTTTTGAACTTGGACATGGCTTTGGATAGGTAGGATTTTTTTTTGAATTGCTCCTTTATTAATTAATTTATAAAATGATTGTTGGATGTTATTTCATACTTAGCTCATTTTTAAAGAGAAGCAACAACTATACTGTTCTAAAAAGTGTATTGTGGTTTGCAGTGTTGAGTCTAGTTTTTTAAGTAAATAAAGAACAAAACTGGAGGATGCCTCTTGGGAATGTACAGTATGGAAATTCCTGCCAGCCACAGATTTCCATAATGCAGTGTTCTAGCGAGGTCAAATTTACTTTCCCGCATCTAGTCAGAAGTCTAGAGAGTTCCATTCCAAAATAAGCAAATATTGATATCCCACAATGTGAAGTAATTAGAAAAAGAGAAGAACTGGGATTTGGAAGAAAAAGTAGGAACTGAGCCTGTGACTAAGACAGAAAGCAGGCTTCCTGCACTGATTTTCAGAGGAATGAAGGACACTGTGGGAGGGAACGGGAGTCTCAGAATGACCCAGGCTTTCTGCATGGTGAGGGAAGCAAACATCAGGAGTCCTACAAAAGTGGGGGGGGGGGGAGCCATAGCTGAGAATTCTGCTTTTCTAGAATTTTCTAGTGAAAAATCCTATGTTCAGGGATTTGAAAAGTATCCCACTTCGCGCTAGCACAGATACACTAAATAAAGTAACACAAGCGTGTTGTTTTCTGAAGTGCCCAAGTTATTCTGTGGCTATGCACCTGAATTCGACTTGGGAAATGAAGTTAATAACTCATTCCTAAAATAAGTAGGCCCTTGACCTCTTGGAAGGAAGAGAACCTGCAGGTGGCGTGGGGTGAAGGATAACGCCGCTCAGAACCCGGGGTTTTCCCGTTGCAAAGCACAACTGATGCAAGCATTTCTTTGACGATGAGGAAAAGGTAAGATCCTGAGAAAAAGGCAGTCTGAAAAATTCACATCAGAGCCCATTCTTATCATTTAACTTATTCAGAGAGTCATGATCATTTGCTCTTTGTATGGACCTTTATTGTCTCAATTGTAGCAAGTATTTAAAACATTTTAGGATTTTCTTTCGTGCCTTAAGGTTATTTGAACATTATTTATCCTATGAAGGTTTTAAAATTTTCAGTTTAAAATTCTCTTGCTGTGGGGGATTTCACAGATGCAGGCAGCCACTCTTTCCTTCTGCCTTTGGCTATTACTTATTTCTTAAGAAGAGATACAAATGTTTAGCAGCTGCTAAAGATGGGTAGGCCATCTTCAGATTTAGGAAATTGAGCTCAAGAAGTTCAGAAGTGCTGACAGTCCAATTTGTTCCTTTCAGGGAAAAGAAAATGAAGACCCAGACAGCTTAATCCAGCCAGTAGCAAGACAAAGAGCCCCTGCCTCCTCCCTTAGGGACTGGGCAGCTTTTCTGCTGCCCTGAAACAAGGAAAAGCCTGTGAGGCTGGTTAAGAGACACGCAAGAGGTGCCAGCTGGGGAGGAGGGAGAGCTCTGGTTTGGAACAGCTGCCTTAAGGAGCAAGGCTCTTTAAAATAATTAATTTTATTGGTACATTTAAGTATACATAATAATCATGTTCATTGCAGGAAATTGCCTGTATACAATATTTTTGTTTCTTCTTTATTTTATATTCTCCTTCCCTCTTTTCAACCCCTCTATATTTTGCCCTTCTCTTCTTCCTTTTCTCTTCCTTCCTTTTCACTTTCCCATCCCCAGTTCCCCTTCCCATTTAATCTGCTTCACAGACCACATTTCACTCTTCTTCCTGGTTCCCATCATCTTCCTAAGCTCCTCTATTATTTTTTTATCTGTATTTTCCCTAGATTCATTAATCATGCCCTTCATTATGGCTATCATCTCTGAAGTTATTTGAGAAATTATTTTTGTTTCAATTTTTTCCCAAGCCTCACTGAGTTCCTTTGTTGCCTCCGTTATTTCTGCTTCAGGGAGTCCATGTGGGCAGTTTCTTAACTGCCTCCTAGGTTCGTCTTTGGAGAGCTGGAAGTCTGAGTTTTCATCTTGCTTTGGTGTCTTTTTTTTGTTCATTTGTTTACTTCCTTCATTGATGCTTGTAAATGGTTTATGGTAGCTATCTTTATTACTGCTGTCAAGAACCCCTAGAAATGACTACTTCTTAGAGATGTCTGCCAGGTATAGCTGGCTTTTGGGTTCTGAGTCTTTTGCAAGATCTTACCTCTTTTTTTTTTTTTTTTTTTTTAAATTTAGGGCAAAGTCTACGGGGTATACAGGGTCTCACTAAGTAGATCGGACTCCTAGTTAGTCTCCTGTTTTCAGCCTTACCTCTTCTGTTTATTGGGGATGAGAAATTGCTGCTGATTTGGTCCAGCCCATAGTTGGCAAAGGCCTATAGCATTGTGTATGACCCTCTGTCAGTCTCAGTGTTGGAAAATAAGAAAGAACAACTTATTAGAACAACGATGTCACTCTGGCTAAACTAGCACACCAAATAATAATTGTAGCATCAAACAGACTTGAAAATGACAAACTGTGCTAACCATTAATTTGCCACTTTGAGCAAAATTTGTAGTTGTATATCAAAATCTCAACCAAACCAGAAAATTGTGTACGGTAAGCATCCCCTCAAAATGTCAAATTTACTCTCAGGGAGAAAGTTTAAAAAAGATTAGGAGAAAATAGAGAAACAGAAGATTGAAAACAAAGGAAAATTACACAAGCTTTAGGAGCTGGTAAAAAAAGGGAAAGAAAGAAGAAACCAAAACAAGAACAAGACAACAAAAACAACAGAACTAAAACCATTGTTCTTGCTTGCATAAAAATAAGGGCAAATAATCAGAAAAAGAGAAAAAAAAAAGTACAGGAAAAGAAACAAAAATATGACTGACTCAGGTGTGTCTCTGTTGTCACTGGCTGACAGGGCTCAGACAGAGCCTAGCTCCATGTTAAATGATCCTAGTAGAATTATGGAGGTGGTAGACAAGGCCAGCAAAGATGGGTGTCTGGTTCCACCGAGGTTCAGGATGCTCCTCAGTTCTGTCTGTGAGGCTGGGAGCTGAGCTGATCAGCCCACAAACGATGCTCCAAGTACCTCTGGCCTGCTTGAACTTGGTTCCCACCAGCTTGAACACAGCTTTAATGCTGCTTGACGCCTGGAGCTGCTTCACGGAGCCCACTTGCAGCTGCTCAGAATTCTCACTGCAGTGGTACCCTTTCCACCATGAATCCTGCCAATCGCTCTCACCATGGTGCAAGCTGCCCCTCCCATGCCATGAGCCACTGCTCAGGCAAAAAGCACTGCCTCTCACCTCCCTCTTCTGCACTGAGTTACCTTTCTTCCCTCTCCCTGAGGGCTCCAATGCTTGATTTATATCCTCGTAGAGTCCCAGGGACCCACTTCTGTGCTCCTTCCCTTCCTCACATTGTCATATCGAGCATCTGGATTCCAAATACAGGAGAGGCTATTTCTCTGCCTCTCACCATTCTGCCGTCTTCCCAGAAGTCCATAAACAGACTTTACAGCTGTTGGAGTTCAGAGAAGTGAGATCGGACATTTCATTTGAAGAACTTAGCACGCATTCATCAGCATACTTTTACTGAGACATAGTCCACTGTCATAAACACATCTCTTTAGTTTTGCAGATATTGAACTATTTAAACATTTTTCTTGCAGTAATCTATAATTTTCCTCTTGGCAATTTCTTCTACACTACTAAGTAACCAAATAAAATCTATCCCCTTTCCTCAGAGGTGATGACAACATTAATGTGGGTAGTCTACATTCTTTCCTTTAGTAGCAGATTTCCTTCTGTTCCTATACATGATATTTTTAATCACCAGTGTTTATTGTATTATTATAATTCCATTATATCTGAATAAGCCTTCATCTCCTCTCATTTGCTCACTCCAATCCTCTGTCTTTTCTCTTCTCTGGGTTCTGTTCTTACCACCCAAGCTCCCAGCACTCCCACCACTCTATGCCTATGAGTCTCACTTTCTTTGGTCCCTGATTCCTCCTCTAGTAGGAGTCGTATGAGGGAGGACACCTTCTGAATAAGGGAGAAACTTGGCACAGAGCCACCAGCCCCAGCTTGAGCAGAGAAGTTTCCCATGTGCTAGTCCTCTGAGAGGTCCCTTGGATGAGCTAAGTAGGGCAGGAAGGAGCTGAAGCCCCAGAGAACCAGCTACATCAGAGCCTGCCTCCCCCAAAACCCAGGGGCAGGACCCTGAATTAAGACCAGACACAGAAAGCCAGAAGGATGTCCTTTAGCATCTGTCCATTTCATATTTCAAGTGTTTTGAGAACATGAGTCTTCTGACTTTTATAAAAACAGATTCTGACGTTTAAAAATAATAAAATGCCAGTGGTAATACTGGTCGATCAGTCTAGAGGGAAATAAGGCCAAGGCACAGTGATGTGTGCCTGTGGTACCGCAGCTGCTGCACCGCCCAGGGAGCTTTGCATGTGCAGGTCCACTCCTCAGTCAGCCCTTTCCTCGCTTTCTACATGACAGGGTTTCAGCCCTGTTTCCTGAATGCCTACTTACTTTGATGCTTAATAGGTTTATGTGACTGATTTTGGCCCTCATCTAATAAAAACAGCAATTAGGTACTTATTCATCAAAAATGTAGTGAAAGCTGACAGACACCGGCCGACGGCTGGGAGTGGAGTCAGCTGTGCAGGAGGCAGAGGGTCAAGGGGAGCTCGGAGCCAGCTGCTGCCCTTCGGCCCCAGCCCTGCACCTCCAGCTGGTCTTTATCATGTCCCCTTCAGTCTCCATGCCTCACAAATGAGGATAAAATTTCTTTTCCAAATCAATGAATAGTCATTACTTAAAATTTTATAGATTTCTTGTAAAGATTAAATGACTATTTTTGCGAGTCACTTAGAATAACATTTGGCAGCTGCTAAATATTTAATAACTTGTAAATGTTATTACATTACATGGTCCAGTCCCTAAATTCTTCATAGTTTAATATACAGGCAAGAATTTTCTTCCAATTGACAACAATAAGCTGTCAGACACTGTTTTTCACCTTTTGTTTTTTAATCTTTCCATTTATCCCATAAAGGTATCTTGAGATAGGCCATGCCCTGCCAGTGCTATTGCTTGGACATCAAGTTTGCTGAGACAATATGTGGAACATAATGCAGTGTGGGCATTTCGAAAGGCCACACCACACTTGATGGCAAAGAGCCTGGTGGCTGGACTTCTGTGAAAATTTGGGAGTTACATCAGCTCACGCTCTTATAAGGAAAGAACATAGATTGGTTTAAACAATGGACAGTTCTGGGTGTTGGAAACATCAACGTCAAGTAACTGGCACATTTCCTAGCTGGTAAGGCCTTGCTTCCTGCCTTGCCCTCTTACTCCATGCTTTTTGTCTTCCTTGTACAAGACGCTAATCCCATCATGACCTCTCATCCAAACCTAAATGACTCCCGAGGCTCTGTCTCCAAATGTCTTGACACTGAGTTTAGGACTTTCAACATGAGAAAGTTACAAAACTTGCCTGACTGAAGCTCTTCATCTACACAATGAAAACCAACAATGCGATAGTGACACTATACCCTGGGAGGATTGTGAGCATAAAATGCGACGTTCTAGTACTAGTCTTCTGTAAAGAAAGATGAACTTGAGTCAGTTGTAGGAAAATGATTGCACCTTGAGACCATAATATGAAGAGAAATAAGACACACAAGCTTAAAGATTACATAATTTTTCTTACATAAGAAATGCAAAATGTAAATAAAGAGCAATATAGAAGATTAGTAATAGAGTGGAAAGATCTTTTTTCAGTTGGGAAGGGGAACAAAAGATGGAAGAAGAGGAGGAAGGAGAGAAAAAAGGAGTTTAAAAAGAACTGAAAAACAAAATGGAGAGAGGTTTTTCAAATAGTAACGGGACCAAGAGATGGAAGGAATGAGTAATGAGGGAAGCAAAAAACAGGGCATGAAAAAATTAACATGTGTTGTGTACTTGTACCTACTCCCCATGAAAACTGTAATCAGTATGTACTTCAAATATGCAAAAAGAAAATAAAGTTGGGGTGAAAAAAGGACCCTGCATGGATCATCTGACAGCAAAATCCTATGTAACAAGTGTTTCAGTTCTTATCATTCAAACTGCATCAGGCAGAATTTTAATTGATCTTAAATATTATCTTTCATTGATGTTTATTTTTCTACTTCCAAGAAATGCATTCTTGTTTTCTGGAGTTTAGATTTTTTTTTCAGCATTCAAGAAGGCATCCTATGACCATTGTGAGCCAAGAGAATGTTCTCAAAAATACTCCCAGTGGCCTGATGGTGGGATCTAGGCTCTCGCCTAAGGTGGGAGTAGTTCCTTGGGAGCCACCTCAGTGAGCTTGCAGTGTGGGCAGATAGTGTGTGAATGGCAGGCAGCCTGTAGGCACAAGCTTAACTGTCCCATGGCTTCTCATTTATAGTTATGGAGCAAACATGTCATAGGTAAAACACCCCTGCTCTTATTGTGAACTTAGGAAGATAAGACTAGACTGGGCACCAACCGTTAGGAATGCACGACATCCAGATGTGTGGCATGTCATCGGTAGGTACATTTGCTCTTTGTTGAAATATTGGCCTTCAGAAAACAAGCTCGCCTGAATATTCTTTTCCTATGCATACCACAAGAGGATGTAGTTGGGAGCAAAGTGATAAGTGAGAAAAGGTTGTGCTCTGAGTCAGGCACCCTGCGTTTCCTTCCCCTTTGCTTCCAAGCTGTGGCATTTCATTATCATTCAGACTGTGTCAGGCAGAATTTTAATTGATCTTAAATATTATCTTTCATTAATGTTTATTTTTCTACTTCCAAGAAATGCATTCATGCTTTCTGGAGTTTTTTTTTTTTCCAGCATTCAAGAAGGCATCCTACGACTATTGTACACCAAGAGGATGTTCTCAAAAATACCCCCAGTGGCCTGAAGAAAGGTTCACAGAGGAAAGCCCCGAAGATGGCTGATGCCACCCTCAATGGTCCATGAAATGTGATGAATTTCTGTGTCGGTCGCAGCCACAGAGGCCACAAGTCAGAGCTTGGAAGACTGGGGGAAATCTCCCCAGTTTCTGTCTCCTTTAGGAACAAAATGTACACTTACTCTCTTCTGCTTGAGAATATAATCACATAAGAAGCATTTGTGCTGGGCTCAAAATGTTCTCCATGTTTCTGTTCTAGTCTATGGAAATGAAGCTAGGAAAGTTAGGGCAAGAGGCTGTTCTCTCCATTTCCATTCTTACATGCCTTTTTGAGGTGGGCCATAAATGCAACCACACTTACTAACCCCTGACACCCCTTTTCCTTGTGCATTAAATGATCCATGTCAGGGAGTTCTTATGAAGAGGGAAAGTGAAATGACAGGAAACCCTGGAACATTGCAGGCATTCTAGAAGAGTTCCATTCAGTCATATCTGGAAGTATGGCCTTTATTTCCGTTACATTTGAATTTCATTTTTTTTGAAAGAAAAATCCTTTTGATAAATTAAGGAACTTTAGGCTGCAAGCTACAGAAAACCTAACTAAAAGCATTTTAAATGACAAGCAATTTTCATCTTACATAAGAAATCTGGAGGTGTTTCAGGGATGCCAGTTCAGCAGGACTGTGAGGTCTTCTAGGACTAATTTTCTTTGCATCTGTCCACTGTGATAGCTATCATGTTACCTTCGACATATATCCCTTCAAGATGACACTAGTATATAAGTTTATCAAGAGGCAAAAGGGTAAACATAAAAGTACAGAAATCTCTCCCTTCTCTTTCATTCTATCTTAGATGAAAACCTTTTCCAAATGCCCCATAAATGTCCCTTTATGTGTCATATACCCATGCCCAGACAAGCAATTGTCAAGGGACTCAGACAGCTATGATACTGCCATCATGAAATTCATCTTCTGTGGCTGGGGACAAACCTACCAAGTACTTAGGACTCCAGGATTCTAAGCAGTTGTATAACATTGGTAGCAAAAGAGAAAATAGATTGTCCTGGAGAAGACAGTAGATGGTAGTTGAACAGGCAACCACTAATCAAAACCCATGGCATGTGTATTATTTGTTATCACTGCAAGTCTAAAAGCCTTCCCATCACTGGTCTAGATAATCTTAGTTGACATTTAAATATTTTTCAAAGTAAAGTAGCAAGTAGGAGAAGAGGTGAGCTTTTCCAGCAAGCAGAAGAAAGGTTCACAGAGGAAAGCCCTGAAGATGGTTGATGCTACTCTCAACGGTCCATGAAATGTGATGAATTTCTGTGTTGATAGCAGCCACAGAGGCCAGAAGTCAGAGCTTGGAAGACTGGGGGAAAGCTCCCCAGTTTCTGTCTCCTTTAGGAAAAAAATGTACACTTACTCTCTTTTGCTTGAGAATATAATCACATAAGAAGCATTTGTGCTGGGCTCAAAATGTTCTCCATGTTTCTGTTCTAGTCTATGGAAGTAAAGCTAGGAAAGTTAGGGCAAGAGACTGTTTTCCATTCTTTCATGCCTTTTTGAGGTGGGCCATAAATGCAACCACTGTTACTAACGAGGTGAGAAGGAAGCGGTAGAGACTTTAATGCCAAGGACAGCTCAAGTGCAAGACTTAGGATGACCCAGTGCCAAATATTCGACAGATATGAGCCTTATAGTAGTGTATCCTGAATTTTTAGTACTGTGCAGATGAGTCAATGCATATCCCTTCCCAAGTGGAAAAAGTACTGTAAAAGTGTCAATTGGTGATCAACTTGTTACACCCAGCTGAACTGAACTGGCATGGGACTGGGTGTTGGAGGCCCACCTGAGGCTTGCTGCCAGCAGCATGAGAGGCAGAACTAGAGAAGAAGAGGGAGGCTGTTAGGGATACTGTTTGGAGAAGCTGTTGGAGTTGTTGGAGCTGGTGGCTCACGTGGGCTATTCTGCTGGGAGTCCTTGTCATGCTGACTTTCCTGGTGAACTTGGTTGTTCTTCTTGGAGGAGGAGCTTGGTTCCTCACAGTTGCTGAGGATGGCTGTGGTACCTTTCAGGGGAGCTCCAGTTCTTACCTTGAGCATTACTTCCTGGCTCCGCTTCAGTCCCTCATCCTACTAGCACAGATCCTTCATCCAGTTGGCACGGACTTTCTAGCCTCCACCATAACTGCTGGGCCTTCCCAGCATAGATCCTTGAAGCAGGCCTACATGAGACACTGCTGTAAGCTCTAGGCCTCCAGTTGCACTCATGAGGGGCACTGTTATGGGCTTTATGTCTTCAGCTGGACCTATGCAGGATATTGCCATAGTATCCAGGCCCTCAGCTGGATTCTGTGGTCTTCAGTGTATGGACAGATTTCCTACACTCTTTGTATATGATTCTTTGAGTGATTATTTATAAAATAATCTTATATGTGTCCCATATCATATTGTTCCCTGCAAAACCCCAAACCATGACAAGTACATTTATTATTTATAGGGAAAAAATTACCACCTAATGAAATGCATGGAATCCGTTAGTATTCTGAGTGCAGATCATAGGGCAAGGTTGAATTTAAATGTTATCTTCAAATACATGAAGTGTTTTACAGAAGCAAATAAGAGGCTGTTTTCATGCTGCACTTAGATCCTGAGTGGAACTTGAGCATGTATGCTGTTTCAGACCCAAATAAGATGCTGATCAATGCTGAAGGCCTCGGTTACTTTTGTCTCATTGCTGGGACAAAGTACCCAACACCCAAAATTAAGGAAGGAGAGGTTCATTTGGCTGGCAATTAGTGGAGGTTTCAGTCCGTACTCAGCTGGCTCTAAGTCAGGGTGGCACATGGAAGAGGGCAGCGGCTCATGGTAGCAGAAAACAGCGAAGAGCAGAGAGAGGAGCAGCTGCAGCAGCCTCTTTCTTTTCCTTATATTATAAAGGGGCTACCCTGGGGTGGGGTGTAGAGCTCACACAAGGTCCATGCCCTCCTCTTGCACAGGATGAGGGTCTTTACAAAATAAGAACCTTGGCTCCCTGCTGAGTCACTTAATGGAACTTCTACACTTCTCAAGTTGACACAAGGTCTCATCCAATGCACTGAATACTTCTTTTTCTTTGCCAATTTCTATCAAAGAAAAACTTCTCTCCCATGGTTAAGCACATGTCAGGAAGGTTAGGTCACAGTACATCTCAAACTTTCCTTTGGTGCTTTAAAATGAGTCTTGGTCATTTTAAGGCTACCTGTGGAAGTGCTGGTTTTCAAACTCATCTCCATGAGAAGTATGGTCATTTGAATTATGGTTCAGCAAACAGTGTCGAAAGGGGTGGCTTCTGACATGGCAGCACATTTCTGAAGGTACTTATTTATTTTTATCATCCAATAGTCTCCTATGTCACCAGAAACACACACACACACACACATACACACACCCCACAGATGTGTGGATGTGGAGGTGGAGGTACCGGATCAGCAGAGGAGAAATCAGCACTGTGCTACACTGAGCAAAACATGCGAGAAGCTGAATGCAGTGCTGACAATCCTGGAAATTTCTCTTTGTGTTTAGAGAGTGCGTGTTAGTTTTATTTAGTAATAATGCTCTTTAAAATGAAAATGGAAACTGACAAAAAGAATGGAGTATAATTCAGCTAATCTAGTGCACGTCAGAATCTAGGCTCAAAACATTTTCAACAGGATGGAGGAAATAAACTTCCAGAGGGATCTATTTCTAATGCTTCATCTGATATTCCATTAAAGGAACCCAGGAAGTAATGTGTTTACAGGAAGCTCTCATCCTGCCCTTACATGGGTTCAAGCACGTTTCTTTTCTTTCTTAGTCTCCCAGACTAAAGGTGGCTATATGAATACCACTAATTAGCTACCAGGGGTAAACCGCAGCCTTTCATTACAATCAGAGTTGATGGGGACCCATCCAAAGGTTTTAGTGTATTACAGCCCCTGTCAGTGCCTAAAAAGGAACGGGATAATTCCCGTAATTAATATAGAAACTGGAGTTGATTTTCTGCTTTGAAATTGCACATTAAATTGAAAAAGTGAGACTGGCATAGTAATGAAAAATTAGACACATAAAAGACATAAACAAATTATTATGTATAGTCCAGAGAATGCTGTGCAAAGATTGCCATCCAGTAAATTACGATGTGGAAAAGACCATATATAAATGAGTTTGTCATAGTTTGAAATAATTCATTGTTAAAATCTGAAACTCAAATGATCCAATACCTTCAGTTTCTCTGGCCTCTGAGCTTCATTATTAAAATGAATCTCTAATTATAATTCCTACTCTATGCTTGGAGTTAATCCAGTAGTGACACTATTGATTCATTCTCTATACCATGACACTTTATTGTATAGTATATCCTACCAAATTAATTCAACTAATAGCAGAAGACCATGTTTCAGAACAGTAAGCTGGCATAAGGTCTCTTGTACAGGGTCATTTATATTTTGATTTCATCATATTTGGCTCATGTGTAGAAAACTGAATGCTGGAAATTCTAAGTCCTGTTTAGTCTGAATTTATAAAATCTATAGGATGCAAATAACTACACATTTATAAAGTTGTTCAAGGAGCCAGCATTTCTATTGTCTTCCTCACTCCTTTGTTTTAGAAATAAGCTAGCTGGTTGTGCCTGGGAACTGGTCATACTTATGTGTTGAAGGGATCATACATGTGTTGCCTTGCTTCCATGTTTTCTTGTACATGCCTTTCTGTCTATCTTGATGGGAATTCATGGGGTGGAGATACCCCTGGTTTAGCGATGGTGAAGCTCTGAGTGCTTTCAACCATAGCAAAGCCCATGGCAGCACACATGCTATAGGTTTGTCACCATAGCTAGTGGGTACAAAGTGGGAATAGGCAGGCCCCAGTTACTGGGGTGTGGGGCTTATAACCCGACTTTTGCATACCTGTGAGAACCACCTTGTACTGAAAATACAAACAGCTTTTGGTTATAGTCTGGCTCTGTGGTTCTGTAGATTTATGCAGAGGTCAGCAATGACAGATGCCAAGTAGCCTCTGCAGAGTCTGTAACCATTAAAACACAGACAGAAAGACAGGGCCCTGACTCGCGTTGTTATGTACCTGGCGTGGCAGGAGGGATGGAGAAGGTCTGCTGACCTTGCTACACTTGCAAGAAATATATCAACTTGCCAAAGTCCCTGCTTTAAAACTATATTTTGGTATAGAATCTGTCTCTTAGGGAACCCCCGAAGCCCCCGATGGTCATCTCTCTCTGGTGCAACCCTGCCTGGCTGGCCCTTTCTCAGATCTGGGTGCACCCTGCTCTGTCCCCCTTCACAGGGTGGGCCCACACTGTTCATCAGTCTGCGCTCTCTGCCCGCTCTGCCAGCCAGATGCCCAGCTACTCTTCAGGGCTCCGCACAAGCATTGCTTGCTCCTCTGGGTCTGCTCTGTCTCTCCAGATCGGGTTAGGCTCTCTCACCCTGGCACTTTCTTGCTGTGATGTCCAGAGTATAAAATACTTCATTAATAATTTTGGATGCTGGGGCTGGGGAGATAACTTGGCAGCCTGAGTGACTGTCTGGCAAACACAAGGACACAGGCTCAATCCCTAGTACTGCAAGTCATGCCAGCCCTAGAACACCAGGCATACTCTGCCGGCCATGAAAACCTGGTGTGGTGGTGCACAGTTGTAATCCCAGCACTGGGGAGGCTGAGACAGGAGGATCACTAGAGTCCAAACTGCGTAGTGAAACCCTGTACCAGACAAATTAATAGATAACAGATTGAAAATAAAATAATTGTAGATGTTGATTGCATGTTGAAATGATGTTATTTTGGACATACTTGCTTAAACAAAATATGTTACTAAACCATTTTTTCCTGTTTTTGTTTTGTTTTGTTTTTTTGTGGAACCAGGGATTGAACTCAGGCCCTTGTGCTTGCCAGGCAAGCCCTTAATCCACTGAGCTATTTCCCGGCCCCTTTTCCTATATTTTTAAATGTAATTACTAAAAGCTTAAATTCCAGGTGCAATTAAGAACCAAGGGGGAGTGTGGTTTCACAAGGAGAGCTGCCTAGGCAGGGCCTCTCCAGCAGAGAACAGGAAAGCAAAGGTGTGGAGTGATGAAACTTCGTAGGGTGCTCAGGGCACTGACGTACTTCAGGGAGTAAACATGGGCAGGATTATGGCAGAGATATGGATGCTGCAGGAAAGGATTTTTTTTTTTTTTTTTTTTTTTTTTGGCGGAACCAGGGATTGAACTCAGGCCCTTGCGTACTTATTTCACTGAGCCATCTCCCCGGCGCTGGGCCCTGCCGCAGGATTTTGAACTTCGCTGAAAGCCGTGAAGAATTCATCACGGAGAAACTTGATCAGGTTTCTGTAAAGCGGTAGCAGAGCAGTCAGGAAGGGCCTAGCAGCAGGAACACATGTGGAGAGCCTTTTGTAATTCAGGCGAGAAACAGAGAGGCCTTGATTGAGCAAGGCAGGGGCAGGATCCCAGGGAAGCCGACCCAGGTGTGCTGGGATTGAAGAAGCTACTGCAGTTTATGGTAACTTCTCTAATGTTTGTTCAAGTGGCCAGATAAATGGGGCAGCATTCAGGAGAAAAGAGGCTTATTATCAAAACACACATTCCGTTGTGTCTGTTCTCCCTGTACTCTCTCCCTTCCCGTTCTGTAAGTCTCACATTGTCCCTGTGCTCTCAGTAGGACTAAAATCTGTAGCTATATACGAAAGCAGTGACATCATCTGGCCTGGAAAACTCTCTTGTATCTCATTTTCTCTCCAGCAAAATCTTCATAGTGCTGCTGGCAGCATAGGGGCTCCTATGGCAAACTCCCTTCTTTTCTCTTGCAGAAATAATTTTTTGTCCTTCTCACTTGTCTTAGTTTGTTTTCTACTAGTATAATTGAATATTGTAGGATGTTTGACTCCTAAGCTATAAAGGTTTAGTCAGATCCTGGTTCTGGATACTCAAAGGTCCAAGATTGAGAGGCTCTTTCTGGTGGAGTCCTTTTCTGATGGGATCTCTGCAGAGTCCCAAGGAGGTGCAGGACATTGCATTATGAGAGGGGTGAACCCAAGACACAGAGCCACGCTGTTTTTTTTTTTTTTTTAGCAGTACCAGCCCCCAAATAAGCCATTAACTCATTCATCTGCTATAAAGTCCTCATAGTCTCTGCACCATTGAAATTTGCACAAGGCCCTGGTTCTTAGTAATTCCCATCACAGTGGGAATTAAGTTTCCAGGAGAGTTTTGCTGGGACTTTCCAACCAAGGTCCCTCTTGCCTTGAGAATTTTCCTCCTTCTTTGCTTGTGGTTTGAGGCACTTCCAGGTGGAAGCTTTCTTGAAGGTGTGCGACTCCTCTGCCTAAGGCACTTCTGTTCCTCCCACTTTGCTTTGCTGCCCTTTCCTCAAGAGGGCTTTTGTGTTGTCTGATCTGTCTCTGTTGCCCCTGCTGAACTCTCTTCTCTGTTTCTTTTCCTCACCCCTGTCCTCTTGTCACATTGCAGGGACTCAGTGTAGACTTGTAGAAGGAAGCAAGCATTTGAATAAATGACTCTGGCCCTCAGGAGGCAGGCAGTGGTTCTAAATTATGATTCCCATTTAGACACAGTATTCCTGAGCCAGCATCTTCTCATCCTGAGTCCTCATGGTTACCAGAACCTCAGCTCCTGAGGGAAATCCAGACTTAGTTTCCTTCCCTGCCGCTCCACCCAGTGCCAGACACCGGTGATTTCTTTCACACTGGATTTTCTAATAGCTAAGCTGAGCTTTGCACTGTTTACATTTTGAACAAGAAAAACAGGTGATTTGGCGGATTTAGTGAAGGGTGAAATAGAGTATTTTGGCATCTTAAGAATCTCAATTTTGCATTTTCTTAAACCTTTCTTGTCACCTAAATTCGCAAAGTGATATGTCAGTGAACTCGAGAATTATTGTAGAATCTAACCACTCAGAAATTCATATCAGGAATATCAGCTTTAGAAGTGCTAGCAGGTAGAAATATAGTGAAAGTGGACTATGTTTTTGCCATGAATTGTTCTATTAAGAAGTCAATGAAATTTCACTCTTTAAGATGACTCTGAGCCAGAGTGTTATATCCATTTCAAGTTTGGGGATGTTTATTTTGGTTAAATTTCTCTTTAAATAGTTGGCTTTGAAAGCTGAATTTAACACTCAACAACCACACAGAAGTGGTGACTGTTGCTCGCTATGCACAGGATATCTACAACGAATGATAAATCCTAGTTTAAACTTTAATGTGATGCTTCATAAATAAATAGGGAAACCTGCATAATTACCCCAAACACATGTCCTCGCCCAAGCAATAGTGTAACACATGCAACTTGGTGGCAATCTATAAAAAGAATACCCTTAAAAATTTAATGTGGCACTCCATGGATGGTAAAGTAACCATTATGAGATTAAGATTGTAGTTTTCCACTATTAGGAAATAATCTAACTAGGCCAGTGGGAATCTAGAAAACACATAGACATATTACCTTCATATATGTGATACTTTAGACGGATCCTGTCTCCTTGCAATTTACCTGAAAGCAACACTCCTCACTTCAGATAGCCAAGAATGAATTTATGGATCATTCCACTAAATACAATATGGTTACTAAAAAGAGCAAGACAGAAGAAAAAAAAAACCCAACCAATTGCTGTATTAATAATTATTCACTTGTCATAGGAATAATACTAATATGGCAAGACGGTTAAGATTTTTGATGTCTCTGCAGAACAACCAGAATCCAATTCCCCATCTGTTGTGGTGAGGTTGACCTATGCCGGCATGTCTATCATAATTACTGAGCCCTGGTTCGTGTTATTCATCTAAGTGGTTGGCAAGGGATCCAAGTTTGGGTAATCCAATTCCTCATGGGGATTTTTTTTTTTTGCATTTTAATTGTGAAAAATCCTTTTTCCTTCTCTAGGCATGAGTTCCCCAAGGGTGAGTGCAGATAAAGCCTGAGCTGTGTCATTCTCTACATGGAGAAGATGCGCTGAGGAATGGAAGCCCATGGGAAGATGTGAAAGTTAAAACATCCAGACAATGGGCTGGAGTCCTTGGCCGCAGCAGCAAAGGTCAGCCCTGCTTCTGTCTTTTCAGCAGATGGGTTATATGAGCCGATAAATTTCCCATTGTCCCCTTTAGCTGGTTCACATGGGGATTCAGTCACTTGAAACAGGAAGAGGCGTGACTGATTCATCCTGTTAATAAGGCAACAATTCAGAAAATAATGAGGAGATTTCTACTTTCAGGAATCCTTAAATCCAAATAGGCAGAACATGTCACTTTCTATTGTTCTGCTTCTTTTAAGTGAGCTTATTTTCCTTAGGGGAAAAAAACTTTCCACAAGATTTCAATGAAGTGATCAATTAAGTGTTGCCAGTGCTAATTATGAGTATCTTAATGGACCCACCAGCATTTTATTCAATATAATCTCTAAAAGAGGACCTCCCTAGTAGGCAATCAGGGCTGTGGAAGAAAAATATTACCCTGCTGATGCGAAGTGGAATTTACATGTGAGTATTCTTCTGCGTGTCGCCAGAAGCATTTGTCATGATATTTTTCAAATCCTATCATCCTAAAGCAGCAGTGTCATCTGTCTTTGCTTGTAGCCATTTCCATGCAGCGACATTAAGAACAAACTTAATTGACAGTCAGTCGGAACCCAAGGGCAGCACACATGATCAATTATCTAAATATGCTGGCGGTTACCAAAGAGAACGGAGTTCATGAATCTCACATAACAAGATTTTTATGTACAGAATATTTTTGTTCTTTGATGGCATACAGCTACCACCTGAACCTGAATTATTTTCATTTCAAATATATATTGAATGAAAATTCAGTAAGCCATCCGCAGTGTGAAATCTTGAGAAGTGGGATGCAAACTAATCATAAATAGGTTTGCTAATATTAAGAGACATCTGTCTTAGTTGTTGGTCCTTTTCTGAGCATTGTACTTTCAACAAAGGACTTTTTTCAGCCATTCTTCGAAGCTTTATTCTTGTTTGGCCATAATTACATCTGGGGGAAAGGAAAAGATGTGATTGTCCTCTTCTTCTTCTTCTTCTTCTTCTTCTTCTTCTTCTTCTTCTTCTTCTTCTTCTTCTTCTTCTTCTTCTGCTTCTTCTTCTTCTTTTGTATTTCAGGGAAGGGTCTACAGGGTGTTCAGGGTCTCACCACTAGATCAGACTCATAGTGATCTGTCTGTTTTATAGCCTTCCAAGAGTTGGGATTACAGGCACATACACCACACCCAGTCTCAATTGCCACCTCAGAGCGCCCCGAGGGTGGGGCCAGCCCGCCAGGCCCAGGGATTGAGCCCCCAGCCCCTGCGCCTGCTTGCAGGTGCTTTAACCAGCTGAGCTATTTGGCCACCCTATAATAGGTCATTTCAAAAAATCATTAAATTAAAAGTGCTCACATTTTGCATGTAGAATTTTAAATACTTAGCAGCATAATTGGGTTGAGAAGTTAGGCTTTGGGGTTTGGAAACTGACAGCACTGGGTTTCAGTCTCTATCATGCTAGCTAGCCGATGGGTGATGCACAGGAGGCGTCTCGTTGCTTCAGTTTCCTTACTTGTAAGTAGACCAATGAAGGCACCTCCAAGATGGAGTCTGGATCTGAAACTTGCCCAAGGACTGGTGTGAAAGTTTTCTACCCAGCCTGGCATTCAATGGAGGTGAGAGACCTTTAGCGGGTGAGGCTTACTTAGAAGTTTTGGTTGGTCACTGAGTTTATGCCCTTGAAGAGAATTGTGGAAGCCTGATTTATTCCCCTTTTCTCCTGCTTTGGGGTGTGAATTAAGCAACTTTGATCCATTATATTCCCTCTGGCCCAAAGGTAAGTCAGTGAGTCTTGGACTGGAACTGGAAGTAAACACTTTTCTTCTTTCTTTCTTTCTTTCTTTCTTTCTTTCTTTCTTTCTTTCTTTCTTTCTTTCTTTTTTCTTTTAACTAATTTTACTAAGAAACAAATAGCAATGAGACAGTTTCAAAACTGATTAGTAGGAGAGTTTCAATAATTAATACATTGCATATTGTTATATCCTTAGTGGTTATTCATAGTATAAGATGCTGACATGATATGCTGTCCAAACACTATTAGCACTAATCTTTCTTCTCATTGAATTAAGAGAAAGTAGCTGTATATCTATCCTAACTATTTTGTATATACGGATACAAAATGGTCCTTCATTTGTATTGCCTTTTTTTGTTTAGTTTTGTGAGAGAAGGGTATTCCATTGTCATTTAAATATTGTAGGTGCGTGAATACAGCAAAATATTCCAATATAGTCCAGTTGTTCATAATAGTAGTGGGTCATCGGCAAGACTAGCAATGTCAGAAGTTATTGACCTGAACCCTTTACAGCCCAGCGTACCAACATGGCTTCACCCATTATACCTTGTTTTTTCCATTTCTGCTGCATGGTTAAGATAAAGATAAAGCAAGACCCATATAATAAGAAATATAACTTTTGTATCTGATAGGGTCAGTCAAATACTCTCAGGATTTATCCTGAAACCCTGTACCGAACTTTGTAGATCCTTTGTCAGTATCAACCATGTGAATGAGTCACGGCCATTGCTTGACCAATTTGCTCTCTGTGAAAGCCTGAATATTTTCTCTTCATGTGACTCTCCTTAGGCATACTATACATCATTGATAACATTCCTCTGTGTCCCCATAACCTCCTTGATCAGAAAATTTGGGACACAACTGAGTTACATAATGTTACAGTACACGTTCTCCTATGTCCTGAGTCTTCACTGACTGGAAAGGCTAGGGCCAAAATGTTGGCTGTCCTTGCAGCTCTTCTTTTTCTCTAACTTTTTGTCTTCAAACTTAGGTTGTTAATCCTTCAGAAGAGAAGCTTATTATTACACTACAACATATGCAGTTGGGTTTAACCTAACTATCTGCTTGAATATCAAACATCTTAGATATAACATGGAACAGGTCTTTTCCATCAAGTATTGATATGTTCAACTTTAAGTCTCTACAGAACATGAAGAAAAAATTAAAAAATAAAAAATATTTTAAAAATATGAATAAACGATTACATATTTTTACACAGAAATTTAGAAATCTAAACATATACAGCATTGTAGCAGCACAGGCCTGTGACTTTTTTTTTTTTGGTCTCTTTTTTCATTTATTACCTTTTTTTCAACAAACATTTACTTGAGAGACAGTATGGCAATAATTGGTATGTCATGACAAGTAGTACATATTTAGAAGACCAGAATGACAGTCATTCCAAGTGTGATCTTCTATTACACATTGCTATCTTCAGTGCAGTTGCTTAGTTCACAGGTATCAGCATATATAGTTACGGAAACCAATTAATTGCTAGTTTAAAAAACCTGCTGATGTTTCTCAGGATCATTGTCTTACCCATCTTGTATGTGTAAATGTATGGCTTTGCCTCTGTCTTGTTTCCTAGCTTTTCTCCTTGCCCTCTCCTCATTGTCTAATCCTCACTTTCCTTTTAATTGTGTTATATATTTCTATTTGTACTTCTTCTTTTGAGTTCTTATACTAGGGAGACTGTATGATATTTACACATATGGGTCTGGTTTATTTCACTTATATCTTCAAGTGGCATCCACTTAAATATAAAGCCTTCAAGTTTATCATTCTTTATAGCTGAGTAATACTCCATTGTATAAAAATAGCACATCTTTTTCACCCATTCCTCAGGTGCCAGGCATCATTGTTGTTTCCAAGATTTGGCTATCACAAATTGTGCTGTTATAAACATAGGTACACATATATCACTATGATATGACATTTTCAGTTCTTCCAGGAAAATTCCCAGTAGGGGGATAGCTGACTTGAATGGGATCCACACTGATTTCCATAATGGTTGTACCAGTCTACATTCCCATCAGCAGTGGAGAATGGTTCCTTCTTTCCCCACAGTCTCTCCAACAGTTGTTGTTAGTTGATTTCTTTAAGATAGTCATTCTTTGTGGGATGAGATGGTGTCTCAGTGTTGTTTTAATGTGCATTTCACAGATGGCTAGTGTTGTGGAGCATTTTTTCATATATTTATTTGCTTTAATTCGTCCTCTGAAAAGTGTGTGTTCATCTCAGATGCCCACTTCTGGATTGGCTTTTTAAATTTTGGGGCCATAATGTTTTTTAGTTCTTTATAAATTCTAGAGAGCAGATCTTTGTCTAAGTACTTATTAGTTAAGATATTTCCCAATTAGTGCGTTGTCTTTTCATTTTGTTGGTAATTTCTTTTGATGTGCAAAAACTTTTCAATAAAAGGAGGTCTCAGTTGTTAATTCTTTCAAGTATTACCTGTACAATTTGATTTTTGTTCATGAACTCTTTGCCTACCCCTATGTCTTCAAGAGTTCCTCCTACTTTCTCTTCCAGGAGATTTAGTGTTCTGTTTTAATGTTTAGATCTTTAATTCATTTTGACATTAGATTAGTGCATGGTGATTGGCCTGGGCCAAGTTTGCATTTTCAGCATGTAGACAGCCAATTTTTCCAGCACAGTTTGTTAAAGAGGCTATGTTTCTTCCAGTAAGCATGTTTGGCCCCTTTGTCGAAGATCAGGTGGCTGAGTGTTTTTGTACAGGCTTCTGCATCTTCCAATCTATTCCATTGATCCTCAGGTCTATTTTGTTGCCAGTACAAATCTGATTTTATTACAGTAGCTTTGTAGTATAATTTCAAGTCAGGAATTGTAATGCCTCCTGCCTTGTCTTTGTTGCCCAGGATTGCCTTTGCTATTCTAGGTCTTGTCTGGTTCCAAATAAATTTTTGGAATGATTTCTCTAGGTCTGTGAGATATGTCAGTGATAGTTTGATAAGGATTGCATTAAATCTGTACAGCAATTTTGGGAGTATGGCCATCTTCATGATGTTGGTTCTTCCTATCTAGGAGTAGGGAATATCTTTCCACTTTCTGAAATCCTCTCTGATGTCTTTTTTTAGAGTACTATAATTTTTCGTGAAAAGATCTTTGACTTCTTTAGTTAGATTAATTCCAAGGTATTTCATTTTCCTTGGTGTTATTGTAAAATATATTTGTTCTCTAATTTCCCTCTCAGTGTGTTTGTTATCTGTGTAGAGGAATGCTATTGACTTTTGGGTATTGACTTTGTATCCTGCTATGCTACCGAATTTGTGTATCCATTCTAGTAGCTTCTTGGTGGAGTTTTTTGGGTCTTCCAAGTAAAGTATCATGTCATCTGCAAATAATGATAATTTAACTTCTTCTTTACCTATTCTTATTCCTTTTATTTCTCCCTTTGTCTAATAGCTCTAGCTAATGTTTCCAGAACTTTATTGAATAGGAGTGGTGATAGGGGACATCCTTGTCTTATACCAGATCTGAGAGGAAAAAATTTCAGTTTTTCGCCATTTAGAATTATATTAGCTGTTGGGTTGTCATAGATGGCTTTTATCAGATTGAAGTAGAGGCCATCTATCCCAATTTTCTGTAGGACTTTGAGCATAAATGAGTTTTGGACTTTGTCAGAAGCCTTTTCTGCAACTATTGAGATGATCGTGTGGTTTTTAGATTTTGCTCTATTGATATAGTGTATTAGATTTATAGATTTGCATATATTGAACCATCCTTGCATCCCTTGGGTAAATCCTACCTCGTCTTGGTGTAGAATCTTCTTGATGATTTGCTGTATTCTGTTTGCTAGGATTTTACTGAGGATTTTTGCATCTATGTTCATGAGGGAGACTGACCTGTAGTTTTCTTTTTTAGTTGCATCTTTCCCTGGTTTTGGTATCAGTACAATTGCCTCCAGGAAGGATTTTGGGAGGATTGCTTTCTTTTCAATTTCATTGAAGAGTTTGAGAAGTATAGGGACTACATCTTCTGTAAATTTCTTGTGGAATTCAGCTGTGTCCATCAGGACCTGGACTTTTCTTTGTTGGTAGGTTTTTTTTTTTTTTTTTCTTTTAATCACATTTCGTATTTCCTTGGTTTTTATTTGGTTATTGAGAGTTGTTATATCTTCTTGATTCAGTTTTGATAATTTGTGCCTTTCTATGAATCTGTTCATTTCTTCTGTGTCTTCTATTGTGTGAGATTAAAGGTTCTCAAAGTAGCTATTGACAATCTTCTGAATTTCCACTTGGTCTGTGGTAATTATACCCTTTTCATTCTTTATTGCTTGTATTTGAATTTTTCTTTCCTCTTTTTTGATGAGGTTAGCTAGGGGCTTATTGATTTTATTTAATCTTTCAAAAAACCAGCTTTTTAATTCATTCATTCTTTGAACTGTTTTATTTGTCTCAATTGCATTAATTTCTGCTCTAATCTTTATGATTTCTTCCTGTCTTTAGGCTCTGGATTTGCTTTGCTCTTTCTTTTCTAGATGTTGGAGGTTCAACATTAGGGTGTTTATTTCTTCTTGTTCTGTTTTCCAAATGATACAGGGAGAAAAACTGATCTTGGGTTGGTGACCTCCAAACCATATAGGGAACCTACAAATGACATAGGCAAAAACGATCTCCTGACTTGAACTGCATGAGTTCGTGTTCTCTAAAACCAAAGAATAAATTTTAGGAACAAACGGAGTTTATGAGCAGAATATATTTATTGAGAGAAAGAAAGCTCCTCTTCAAGAGAGGGACAGAAGGGGGGCCCGAATGGGTAGTTCCCTGGGAAGCTGTCTCTTTCAGGGACTTTAATAGTGTAAAACCATATGGGGCTTGATAGGTTATGGCCCTAGTAAGAATTGCTGAATTATTATGGTGGTCGTCTAATATGGCGGAAGCCCTTAAAACAACAGCTTACCTTCCCAATGACCACTTCCTCCTTCCCCACTCCAGCCCTGGGTGCAACTTCCTTTGACCTTTCCCGCCCACACAAGGGAGCCTCCAATCATCTCCTTACACATCACTAAACCCACCCCTCAAGCTCCGCCCCCGGCAAAAGTCCTAAAGTCTCAGGCTCCCAGTCTCAGGTCAGAGGATCCGCCCATCTCCCTCCCCCCAGCCTCTCCAAGTGTTTGGAGTCAATAAAGGCTTTCCCTCCCCCATTTCTGCTTCTCTGCTGTGCTGCCACCACTGTGGCCATCGCTGTTGCCTCTGAAACCTATCAGGGCTAAGGTAGAGACAATGGGAACTTGCTTAGGTGGGCAGGAGGTGGGACAAAACTATGGTCAACAAATGGGATTACAAGCACCATTGCTCAGGTAGGACTGATTAAATCCAGTATCAAATGGGAAAGTGAGTCACGCACGTAGCAAGCGGGCATGAATATGGGACAGGGTTTTTCCCAGTTGGGGGTTGGAATGCGGGACAGGGTTTCTTTCTGTTGGGGGTTGGGCTAGTGACTCACTTGGGTCTTTCCAGGTGATAGATACCTATTTAGAATATCAATCCCAGGTGCTACTCTTTTAGCATTTGTTTGGCCTTTAGGTCTTTAGGTCTGGTTCACAGAAGGAGCATCCGCCCCTCCCACAGGTGTAAGGCATCTCATCTTCTGTGCTGTCTCCTTTGAGGGCCTGGCCCTGTCTGACTGCCTATAATATTTTTATCTAACTCGGCTGCCTGCAATACTAATGTGTGAGTTCACAGCTATAAATTTCCCTCTGAGAACTGCTTTCATTGCATCCCTTAAGTTCCGATAAGTTGTGCTTGAATTTTCATTGAATTGTAGATATTGTTAAGGTCTCCCGTGAAGATTGTGGCATTGGATATTTGATTTTTCATGTCCATTAAGATTTGTCTTATATAGTTGGGTGGTCCTGTGTTTGGTGCGTATACATTTATGAGTGTTACCTCTTCCTCTTGAATTTTTTCCCTAAGCAATATATAGTGGCCTTTTTTTTTCATTTGATTATTTTTGGTTTGAAATTTGAGGCTGAGAACAGAATTGCTACTCTTGCTTTTTTCTGAGGTGCTGGGGCATGTTTGATAGTGTTGTTTTCTATCCTTTGGCTTTCAGCCTATGAATTTCTTTATGAGTTAAGTGTGTTTCTTGTATACAGCAGATTGTTGGATTTTGTTTCCTAATCCACTGTGCCAGTCTATTTCTTTTAATTGGTGAATTGAGTCCATTTACATTGATGGTTATAATTGAGATGTACTGACTTACAACTGACATGTTATTTACCTGCTGTTGTTTACTCCTTTTTTTTCTGTGTTTAATTGTTTGCCCATTTAGTGGGTTCCTTCCATTCTTTTTCATGGAGTTCTGATCTTTTGGTCCCTCTCTAGAACATCTTTTAGTAGTCTGCATCAGGTTGGCTTTGTCATCATGAAATTCTTTGTTGTTCTTTGTCATGGAAGTGTTTCACTTCTCCATTAAACTTGAAAAAGAGTTTGCAGGGTATAGTAGCCTGGGCTGGAATTTGTTTCCATAGAGGACTTGAAGTACTCTGCTCCATGCTCTTCTTGCCTTCATCCTTCATGGTTTGTGAAGAGAAGTCTGCCATTATTCTGATGGGTTTTCCTTTAAATGTGATCTGTTTCTTTTCTCAGGCAGCTTTCAGTATATTGTTCTTGTGCTAGATTTCTTGGATCTTGACTATTGTATGTTTCAGTGTATTTTTAATTGGGTTGAAGTTATTTGGAGTTCTATATGCTTCAGTTACTGAATGTCAGATTGTTTCCTCATACTTGGGAAGTTTTCTGCTATTACTTCTGCCCATATTCTTTTTATATCATTTGTATTGACTTCTTCCTTCTCATTGATACCTATTAGTCTCACGTTGTTTGTCTTTGCATTGTCTTGCAAGTGATGAATTATTTTTTCCTGCATCCTAGTTGTTTTTAAGAGATCTTCTCTTACCTTTTCACTAGCTGTGACAGCATCTTAGAAATCTGAAACTCTACCTTCACTTTCACTTAAATGGTTGTGAAAACTTGTGACTGAAATTTCAAGTTCCTCTGTATCTCTTTAACTGCTTCATGAAACCTATTTCTTTCCTGTATTGCTCATTCAAGGAATCTGTTGCTTTTCTAATCTCTATTTTTTATCAGTGTCTTCTTGAGAAGCAGTTATTAATTCTTTTACTTGAGAGATTATTTCTGATCTGATTTCTTCTATTTGTTTCTACATTTGATTCTTTACTTCAGACGCTATTAATTCAGACATTTCAGCTTTGCTAATGTCCTCTGTACTTGTTCTGGGTGGGCTCAGGTTCTTGGATTGCATTTTGCTCCTTCTCTTTGTCATTTTGTATTGCATTGTCCTCTAACCTTTGGTGTAGAGCTTTGGTGCAGATAACCTTAGCACAAACTAATATTCAGGTGAAGATCTACTAAGTTTGAGTTCATCCAGTTGTGCCTTGCTTGGGTCTGGCTACTGTGCTCAGCTCCCTCCTGCTGCAGCCATTGGAGGTGAATCTGTTGTGCCTCTCTGTCAAGATGTTCTTCTCCTGACTTAGCTGTGTTTTTTGGCCCCTAGTCTCTCTGCAGGGACTTCAGCTGTAGAGTTTCAACCCAGGCCTGTATGGCAGGCCTGGGCTGGTTCTGGAGGGGTCCAGGGGGCATGGGCAAGCACAGAAGCTCTCCCATCCACTCACTGGGGTTGGGTTTTGGTGGGTCTGGAGGGGTCCTGAGAGTGCAGCAGAAGTTCTCACTCATAAGGTGGGCTTGGGCTGGCTCTGGAGGGGTAGAGGGGTCCTGAGAGTGTGATGAAAGGTCTCATGTGGTGGGCTTGGGCTTGGTCCGGAGGGATCCAGCAGGCACAGGGAAGCGCAGAAGCTTTCCCACACACTCGCAGGGCCTGGGCTTAGGTGGGTCTGGAGGGGTCCTGAGAGCCCGGTGGAAGTTCAGTAAACTTTTTCTTATCATCGGTTCGATTATTTCAGGTATTTGTTACAGTAATAGAAGTGAACTCACCCACAGGATCGTTCAGATAATTATGAAAATGAGATAATATTTGAATAGGGCCAGCACAAAGTAAACATTACATTTTCATAGTCCTTTAAGATTCTTTGCATTTAAAAATTTCATAATCCTTTAAGATTCTTTGTATTTTAAAAATTGCATTAAAATTATATAAGAATTGTTTTTTTTATTTTTTTTTAAATTTATTTTTATTATTTGTGTGTGTGTGTGTGGCCAGCTCAGCCCACCAGGGGGC
>NW_004524715.1:624918-640126 GCF_000260255.1 Octodon degus
TTTTTTTTTTTATGGAACCGGGGATTGAACTCAGGCCCTTGCACTTGCCAGGGAAGTGCTTGTTCCACTGAGCCATCTCTCTGGCCCCTTTATTATTATTTCTTAATATAGGCTTAAGCCCTGTAGTAGGAAAGTGGCTTGCACCTTGTCCTTAGAGCTCATGGTCTGGGAAAATTGTTCAGTCAGGCACACATGTAACTATCACAGAGAGAATTTAAAAACAAGCACTCCACCAGCCCACAGATAGGTAAACAACAAGTGTCTGTTCTCTCCTCCAAATCCCAGAGGCACTGGATTCTAGGGAGTGGTGATTTCAACAATCTCCCCAGAGGGTGGTGTGTCTGACTTTCTAAGACCCTCTGTGCTCCAGTATAAGTACCAGCTTTGCTGGTAGAAACAGGGGTAGTGGAAGTTCAAGAGGAATTATTAATGCCCACCAAGTCAAGACACAGAAATTTAGGAACATAAGAAGATACAGAGCTGGGCTAGCTCAGTCAGTAGAGTGTAAGAGGAGACAGATGGCTTAAAAGAATTGGGATTGGGCTGGTCTGGCTGGGGTGGAAAGCACATTTATGCCTTAAGGTTGTGTTCAGACCAGGTTGTAAAGGAAATAGGAAGTTACTTATAAGGTGGCCAAGACCAAGGATGATGTTACCTGACTGCAAAATACTTTAGTACTACTACAGTACTAGGCTAGGACCAATCAGACTATCTGTCATCCTACTGAGCACTCAGGTTGAGAGAGTGTTCATCTACCTTGCTCCCAATAGAAGCATAACTGTGTTGTGTTCAAGAGTGCCTCATCTACAGTAGATTAGGGGTGTATGACTCTCCCCTCTTGGCATATATTCTTGTTAATTTAAGTAAAAGAGTGCACAGTGTTCACCTAGAAACTCTTTAGAATCCAGAGTCTTGCAAGCAACATTGGTGCAAGGGAAGAGTTATCCAATGGTTTCTTTTTCCTACTAAAACAAACGTATTGTCCTTTTAAGCACTTTGTGATGACAAAGAGAAATAGGTTTAGAGTAAAACAAGGCACAGAGTTTGAAAGAATCCAAATCTTTGTTGACTGTGAGCTGCAGATGAGAATCTCTTTTCCCTTCTCTCCTCCTCTGTGGCTTCTGGAGTTAAAGTGACATGAGAATGATTTCCTTTGAGCTTATGTCAGTTTGAGACAATTTATCCTCTTGACAACCAGAATTACAGTAAGAATTATCCTTACTGAACTGCAAGAGTTTGAGTGGAAATGTAATAATAGTGGGTTAGAAGTTTAAAATTAACTAGGAAAATAATAATGCCATTTGTTAGCATAGAAATACAGGGAAGAGGAGAAAGTACTGATTCTAGTCATGTGTTTTAGGGGCCTCAGGGAAGTAGGTCCAGATGTCTGGTAGGCTTTTGAATATGATGCGCTGAGGTTTAGAAGACAGAATAAGACTGAAGACAATATTGCAAGGCATCTGTATATAGAAGACCTGAACTTAAAAAGCAAATGGTAAGGTAAAAGTTGGAATTTCAACTTAGAATTAAGTTAGTTAGAATGACAATTAACTTAATATCAATTAATACCAATTAATGATAAGTTAATTAGAAAAACACCCAAGATAGATATAGATAGCCTGAGCTCACCTACGCAAGCTGACCAAATTTGCATGCACATCTACCTTCTTTTGTCAGTGCCTTGCCTCTTCTCCTGCATAAGCAAGACTGTTTCTGAGGATCGCTGAAAGGGTGGTTACCCGCTGTCCCTAAAGGGGGAATCCCATCGGATCTGGTGTTCTAACCCTAGCAACTTAGGAAGTGGAGTGAATCACGTTCCATAGCCACGAGTCAGCCCTTTGTCAGATCTCTTTGATGCTTTATCATTGGTCCTTAATATGCTGTATCTTTTCTATAGAGTTTCATGAAAGACTCCAGAAATGCTTTGAGCTTCTAGGCCTTACCCCCACTTTCTTAAAAATGGTTTCTTCAATTTTTACCTCTGCTCTTCAGTCATGGTACCTCATACTCAGTGCAGGACTCTGGATCAGCCAAGAAGCCAAACCATTTCTTCCAGTTTGCTCTTCTCTCCCCAGCCCCACCAAGGAAAACCTCTTTCCTTCCTAGTAAGATAACAAGTATCATTCATATCACATACGTTCTGGGAGCTGGGGCTGGGTTACGGGGATGACAGGGCCCCATATTCACCGACTCACTCCAGCATAGCTGACCTCCCTGGTGGTCGCACTGGTCAGGGTTGTCTTATGTGACCCCAGGACATAGCAAAAGAGATGCAATGTCACTTCTTATTAAACTAAATAATTCTGGGGCTTCTATCTGAGATTCTAAAAGTTAAGGAATTAGTGGGGAGTAAGATATGGAAGCAATATATGCAACTTGTCTTTCGAATAGTTTCTCACTTGTAATTTAGACGGGGATCACATTTAGGGAAAATATGGTTATGTGGAATAGAAATCATGTATTTTGTGGTTGTGTGATGGTACTGCTGATATCTGCTGGTCTGCTGAAAGGAGCAGTTAAAGTTTCAGTTTGTTATAATTTTGACCTGTTTTGCATGCTTACCTCTGATAATCTGAACAATTAATTTGAAGACAAAAATATGCAATGTGATAACCATTGTTGAAATCTGATTACTTTGCTTAGTGAAATTCTGTATCATTTCTGATAATTTTTTTTTTTTTTTACTATTTTATTCTCTTTAAAAAATAAAAAAGTGGTCCCACCAAATAGCTCAGCAGATTAAAGTGCCTGCTTAGGCAGACACAGGGACCTGGAGTTCGATCCTCTGGCCTGCCACATGGTCCCCGCCCCAGGGGTGCCCTGAGAAGGCGTTGAGACTGGGCACAGTGGTGTACGCTTGTAATCCCAGAACTTACAGTGGAGGGAGGCTCTAAACAGGAGGATCACGATGAGTCCAATCTATGCACTGAGACCCTGTAGACCCTGTCCTAAAATACAATAAATAAATAGATAAATAAATAAAATTAAAAAGGTAATGAACAACAAAGAAAAAGTCAGGTCCAGGGAGATAGCTCAGTAGAATAAGCGCTTGCCTGGCAAGTGCAAGGGCCTGAGTTCAATCCCCGGTTCTGCAAAAAAAAAAAAAAAGAAAAAGCCAAGAAATTTATTTTATTTTATTTATGTTGGGTTGCACTGAACTACACATGATATTGTGTTTTTGTTTCTACAATCAGAAACATAGTATTTTTACCCCCAAACACACAGTTATGTGCTATGGAGTTGCATAGATATGAATATAAGTAGTCTAAATTAATGGTTTAAAATAGTGAGCATAGTACATTTAATGTATCCTCCAATGAAGATTACCGCTAAGCTTTTATTAGGCATGATGACTGTTCTTCAGGAATAACATAGTGGGTACTATTTACTGCATATTTAGAGAAAATTCTTTGATTACTCATTTGGAAAGAGTTTTTATCAGGCATTTTACAGAATCTTCTTCAGTTTGACTCTATATGGCATTTCTTTCTTGATTAGATGAGGGTGTAGGGTTTTGGGGCAGTATCGCAGGAGTAGAGTGCTATCTTCTCCATACCATAACAAGAGCATATAACAATAGTGGCAAACCCATGACATGCATTTTTTTTTTTTTGCCAAAAGATTTTAATGTATGAGCTGATTTTTCTAAATTAAAACCTCATTATTCAGGTTTAATTGCCATATTGGCCCTTTGTGATAAATAAGCTGTCTTTTTTGTTTCAGTTTTGGCGCTTGTCTCCAAAAGGTTCACCATCACTGGCATATATTGCAAACAGGACTTATCCCTGGTAATATCACCATTAAGGATTTTTGAGAGATTACTCTGCATATAGGGTTCAGGGCCATTTATTCACTCAGTAGTCACTGGGATATTGGCGTCTACAGACTGGATAACTTAGGTGAGCTGCACCCAGGATAAGCACTGTCTGGAGGATGCAGAATTATAGAGAAAAGAAGAAGCCAGTTCCATAGAGAGGATGGAGTTGTGCAACAAAGCACCCGCCTGCCCCGAGACAGGGTCACAGAGGGCTAAACGCCTTGGCTTCTCCCATCCTCAGTGTGCAGGGTCTCCCTTACTGGCTCAGCTCACCTGGAGGCCGGATGGCAAGACAGTGCAGCGGCCCTGCTCAGGTGGCCCGAGAAGGGGAAAGACAAGGGTTTGGGTCTACACGCAGAGGGGCACAAGGCTGGTGCGGCCCGGGGAGGGATGTAGTGTGTGTCCTAGAGTAAGGGTGTGTGATCTGTGATGCAGCAACTGGGGCAGATTCGTTTCCAGAGGGTGAGAGAGCAGTTGATCAAGACGCACAGTGGACAAGCTCTGCGCTGACTCACGGGGGCTGCTTTAGGAGCAAAGGGAGCAGAGCTGCTTATGGAGAAGACTGCTGCTGGTTTTGAAGGGATGCGCTTATCTCATGCGATCTGAAGCTCAAGAATGCATTCAGAATTTGAAGGTGGTGTTGGAGTCTGCAGATTTAATTTATACATGAAATAATGTATAGAAGTTATAAATAGAATAGTGTAATAAATTAGGTAGAGATAAAAATTCAAATGAAAAATGGGTTGAGGAAGTTATCTGTAAATTCTGCTTCTTTGGCCTGGTATTGAAAATGATCTTAACAGCTGAAAAAAATTCTCCTACAAAATCTAAACCATTTTGTTTCTTCACTTAGAAAATAAAGATTATATAACCTTTATTGAGCTAAGTAAAATTGAGAAATTATAAATGCATTTTAATTAACATGAGATCAAACTCATCTTAATGTCTCCTTCAGACTATAGACCACTATTCCAGCTCCTAAATTATTATGTAGTCTTAAATATCAAGTCATATTTATCCCTATAAATACCTGTAAATGCCAATTCACTCTTTTGAATTCAATCAAACTGGCTACTAATGCCTAGGAGAAACTATAGTCTTTTTGTTTAGATTTTTAATTAATTAATCAAATTGAATTTTTAGCCAGGAATCATGTTATGGTTTGGATGTGGTTTAAGTCTGTTTCCCAGGTGTTCATATGTTGGAATTTAATCCCACTTGTGATTTACTAAGCGATTGAAAACATAGTTAACTACAGCATTATAAGCAGGGTCTTTGAGAGGAGATGAGATAAAGGCATCAGAGAAGAGTCCTGTGATCGTATCATGGTGGCTTTGTAAGGTGAGAAAGACTGGAGTGCACACAAATATGCGCCTGTCTCTCGCTATGTGGGCCCTCACATGACCTGGACATTTGACCTGTAAGGAGGCGTCTCAGTTACTCTTCTCTTGTTGTTAGGACAAATATCCAACACTCAAAATTAGGGAAGAAAAGGTTTATTTAGCTCACAGGTACTAGAGCTTTCAGTCCATAGTCTGCTGGCTCCATGGCAGAGCAGCCCAGGGCCCAGGGCAACCTTTCATGGCAGTCCTGAACACTTGTACACATTCTACCCGGATGAAAGAAAAAGGAAACAAGACAGAAGACAGTGCAGCATAGGTTTGAACCCAAATGAGTAAGGCACCTAGGACTTCCGTTTGGGCCTGAGAATTACAGAAGAGTCAAAGGTGAATGCTACTGGCTCTCTTCAGATTCTGGTGCAGCAAATTTATCTCTGCACTTTCCTATCCTTTCCCACTTGTCTACGTGCCTCTTTCCCACCATAGACTAAAGATTTGTTAGTCAGTCACGCAGGTTGTTGGAGTTATTAATAATATCGACAGACATCCTTTATTTTGTACAAGTAGAGCTTCATATTTCGAACAAAATAATTTCTTGGGATCCTTATAGTATCATTGAGATTGTATGGTACTCCATTATTGTCATTTATAGTTAAATACAATTTCAGAGAGATAAGGTAGTCACTCTGGCTCAGAGTTAGCAAGGATTGAGGTTGGTTTCTTTTAAATAGCTTTACTGAGGTAAAACTGACATATAATAACTGAGCCAATATGAAAAGCATGTGAGTTTTGATCCATTTCAGTGTATGTCCACACCAGTAAACAATTGTCTTGATAAAAGTAGTGGGCATATTCATCAGCCTTCTCCCAAACTGTGTTGTTCACCTTCATCATCTCTGCAATCTGCCTTCCTGTTATGCCCTTGATTCCCACTCTAGACACCTGCTGATGTGATGTGCGCCATTCTAGACTAGTTTGCCTTTCCAATAATTTTATGTAAATACAGTCACACTGTACATGGTTTTATTGTCTTTATTCTTGCCATATATTTATTTTTATATCAATCCATATTGTGCTGAATATCCATAGTTTATTAGTTCATTGTTTCAAATCCTAAGTTGAATTCTACATGGATATAGGATCATACTTTTATCCAGTCACACATTAATAGAATTTTATTTCTACCCTTTGGATATTGCAAATAAACCTCCTATTCAAATACCTGGACATGTCCTTGTAGGGATACATCATTTCTGTTTTCTTATCTAAGTATGCTGGAATGGTGTGGCTGGATTATATGGTAGATGTATGTTGGATTTTAAATAACTGTATTACTCAACTTTTCCATTTCTGGGACAAAATATCTGACACCTGCAACTTAAAAGAAGAGGCATTTATTTAGGTTCATAATTTCTGGGGTCCAGTCCATGGTCTCCCGGTTCCAAGGTAAAGATTGGTAGAGGGGTATTATGATGTAAAACTGCTCACTTCTTGACAGCTGGGAATCAAAGCATAGGGAAGAGTGACAGCTAGCTGGAGATGTAGCCTCCAAAGCCATGCCTATAATGAGCCCCACCCTCTAACTGGGTCCTACCTCCTAACAACACCCTAGGCTACATATAATAGTGTCTCCATTTTCCAATCACATCTCCAAGAGTCATTTAATCAAGTGGATAATTAGCTTAATGGTTACACTACTAAATTATTTTCTAAAATGCATGTATCACTCTATATTCCCATAATGAATGACACTCCCAAGCACTTCATAATCTTGAAGAATCTTCTAATGGTGAATCTTAAACTTTAGCTACTTTAGTGAATAATTTAGCTATACTTTGTTATAGTTTGAATTTACATTTTTCTAATCACTAAAGATAAGAATTTTTCATGGTTTTTTTCCCGTGGGTTTTATGTATCAGTTTTTAATATATATGTTGGAGTCCATTATCTATATTTAAATTAGGAATTCAGTTATGTTATTTTTGAATGGTCAGTAGTTCTTACATATTCTTGTATGTGAATCTTATATGTGATTCTTTTATATGAATCTTTTGAAAAAACATTTTGAAATGTTTTTCGCCAGTCTTTCACTTGATTTTCAGTTTCTTAACAGCAATTTTTAAAGCACAAGAGTTTTTAATGTTAAGTCAAATTTATTACTTTGTTTTGGATTATGAATTTCATATATATGGACTTTGCTCAAACTAGTACCATAGATTCTCACAGAATGTTGTAGCTTTAGGTATCTTATTTCGGTCTGTGTTCTATTTTGAGTTAACATTTTATATGGAGTGAGGTATGGATTGATTTTCCTTTTTTGTTAAAACATTTTCCCATTGTTTCAGAACCATTTCTTGAGCAAGCTATTCTTTGTCTACTAAATTGCCATCATAGCAACTGGTAGTATAATAATTCTCCATACCAGAGTGGAAAATGAAAACTTAAAAGTCTAGGATTTGAAACTCTTGGATTGAAGTACGCAGGGCTTTTGAATGATATCTCCACTTAGAATAAGAAGTGCGACCACTCCAAGAGTGTCTCCAGTCAAAGATCAGGTATCTCCTGTCAACATTTATTATAGTCCTAAACTTTGGGGAATAATGTCCAAGGCTCTTGTGAGTAACTATGCTAATTAAAGTGTCTATTTCCTCTTATGCACACACCAAACTTACATCTGTCAGTCAGACAGATCCAGGAGATGCTGTGCCCTTAGCTGAAGCAGCCCTATTATTACATACTAAAGGGTTCACTGAGAGAATCACTGTCAAAAAAGTCAAAGGAGAATATGTAAATGGGAGAATACAATACTTGATCTGAACTAAAGCAATTAATATAATTTTCTGTTTAATTCGAGTTGATGATACGACAGTGGGCCAGCTTTGAGTCATGAGAAGTTAGTTTAAACCTTAGGAGAAAAAAAAGCAAATGAATCCGAAGAAGAGGATTTTAAAATGTTTTTATAGCTGTTAATTATAATTGGTGAATGATAACTATTAATGTGGAAATTCATCATATATTACCTTTTAATTTGAAAGAGGGTTATTGTTATCTGAGTACTTGGCTATTGTAGTTTATGATGTCTTCTTTGAAATTGATGAATGTCGCATTTTAGTATAACACATAATGCATGAAATTTTGTTTCAGTGCTTCCATGGTGAACAAGAAGTAATGTATTCTTGGCACTTTATGATGTTATTGTTTCTAAGTTTGTAAGAAGAGAAAGACATTTTTCTTTTAAAATCCAAATATATATCTCTTTGGTAGCTTGGAAACCTCCTCACTGTGAATTCTACAGATATAGCAACTAAACACACATATCAATTATGGAGGTATATCTTGTTCCTTATCCTTTGGAATATTTGTAGCTTCTCTTTCCATAGGGAAGAACAATTTTGTAATCATGGTCAAGAGTTAATGATTCACTTTATTGAAAAGGATGGATTGAAGGTGAGGGAGGAAAAGGGATAAAAAAGGAATTAAGATATGTCATGTACATTTACCGATTCCCCACAAGACACGTAAGTATTAGGTACTACAAACATGTACTAATGAAATAGTGTTAAAAGATTTAATTGAAAATACCTAAATAGTCTTCATTTTGGGGTAGTCACATGTCTCTTATGGTCAGAGGCCACCTTTAATTTGCCTTAATGTTTCTGTGGATGAATATATTGCCTCACAGAGTAGAGACTTCCCAACATCTATTGAAAATATGAGCAAATATCAGAGGAAATTTTAACCCCCATCAAATCTAAAGGCTTAATCCTGACTCCCTATATTGTTAGCTTCTCAAACAGATATACTGTCTATTTCTCCATCTTTTCAATTAGGTATATTTTAATTTTGGTTATATCAATTAGCATTTCCAGTATTATGGTTCTGTATGTACCTTTGGTAACCACAGCCACTCCTTCTACACATTCCCACATGGCCTCTACAATGCCTACCCAACCCTTGACAACCACTAATCTATCCTTCATTTCTAAGACTCTTTTTTGCACCTGGAATCAAACTCACAACCTTGTGCTTTCCAGGCAGGCATAGCACTGCTGAGCAATATCCCTGGCCCATTCTCCATTTCTAAAAATTATGTTATTTGAAACATATTACATGAATATGGAATCAGTTAGCTGTTTTCTTTTCTTTTTTTATTCAACATGATTACTTGGAGATGCATCCATGCTGTTATACATATCTATAGTGCATTTATTTATTTCCTAGTCAAATTCCATGGCACATATCATGGCTAAGCAAACTATTGATTCAATCAGGAATGTCTGGAATGTTTGCAGTTGGAGGGTTGTCTTAGTTAAGTTTTTGTCACTGAGATACAATACTTAACAGCCACAATTTTAAAAAAGAAAGGTTTATTTCAGATCACAGCTCTGAGAGGTTCCAATCTATGTCCAGGCTATAGTCAGGCAGGTTTTTGTAGGGACCATGAGAAGACAGCATGGTAGAAGGTTATGGCCAAGGAGAAAGAGCTCAGGGCATTGAAGCAGGAAGCAGAAAGAGAGAGGAGTCCAGGGAGAGGGGTGCTCCATCTTAATGATGGTATAAATGTTCAGTTAATCTCTTCAATTTAATTCCTTCACCTCAGCCTTTGCTGAAAAATGCTGTTTACAGGGGATAAACCTCCCATCCTTCTCTGGGTAGGGTAAGAGTAAATAAAATCCAAAATAGTCTTCATGCAATTTGAGATAGTTTCTAAGTAAGGATTCATTTTTTACTTTTTACTTTTTGGCAGGCTCAGCCCACCATGAGTTGGGGCTGGTGCAGCCTGTGGGGCCAGGGATCGAACTGCGGTCCCTGCTCTTGCCTAAGCAGGCACTTTAGACTGCTGAGATATCTCGCCAGCCCTCCTTTTGCTTCTGTTCTTTTGTTTTCTAATACTCACTGTAGCTTGTGCTACCTCACACCATACTGGAAAATTCAAAATGGGTCAAAGACCTAAAAAAAGAAAAAAGAAAATGAATTTCAGAGGAAAATCCTTAAAGCTTTGTAGAGTGTGAGGCTTTGCCTTTGTTTGCTTTCCTTTTTCTCTTTATATTGTCATTAAACAATTTCTTTCCTAACTGCTCTTAATTCAATTCAATCTTTATGTTATTATCACCTTCACAACCAATTTCAACAGTCCCTGAGGATACTCTCTTCTGAGTCCTCGATGAGCTCCAGAACAGAATGGAAATCAGGCTGCTCCTGGGTTCCCCTCACTGCTGACTATGGTTCAGCATTCGTGGGCTGTTAAGTCCCTGACCACTTGCTCATGTCCTTCCCAGGACCCAACACATTGTGGTTCTCACTGTGCTCTTCCCTTGTTTGTATTACTTCAGGTCATTCTTTTCGAAAAAACCCTCATACTTTCATTTTAAAGTTTCAGGAAAATGTGGACCTAAATGTATGTTTTCATTCTGCTGTTGCATTTTTTTTTTTTTTTTTTTACTAGAAATGTTCTCAGCAATAATATGCAAACTTCTTTCAATATGGTCAAATTATTCTACTATATAATTTTGAATTCAGCATCATGTTCTATAATAGAAATATATGATCATTTATTTATTGAATTTCTTTCAGTTCACTCCCGTTTTTTAGGGTTTTTTTTCTTGATGAATAAGTTTATTGGTCTTTATCTGAAAAATCTTCATAGAAATTTGGTTTAACTCTCAGCAGCACACTCCTGAGCTCTGAGGAAGCTTGCCTTCTTTTGAGCTACCCAATCTTTCTTCTGGGCAAGGGACATTTTGGGGAAATTCTACCTCTTCTTTTTAACTTCTCGCTTTGTTTGCTTTTCATAGACTGATCCCCTCGTATAGCAGCATGAGCTTTCTTATATGTCTCATCCATCATGTCTGGAGTTACATTGCTCTTTATGTACTGAGAGAACAGTCTCTTGTAAGCATCTTCATCTTCTTCCATTAGGTAGCGCATATAGTCTGCAACATTCTGACCCATGATGTGCTTCTGATGTACTTCTGCATTGAACTCCTTGCTTTCAGAGTCATAACCAGGGAATCATTTGGTATAGTGAGGGACAGACAAGCCTCCATCCACAGCACCCTTTAGGGCTCCAAAAACTTTATTGCCAGTTGTAGTTCTGGTGAGGCCTGCATCCAAGTAGCAGGTGAAGGCACCAGGTTTGCCATCAATGCCTTCCACATTGTATTCATCTCCAGTCACCTCTACCTGGCCTTCATAGATCTTATCCATGCCAAACCTGTTGAGAAGCCTGCGGGCCAGCAGCAGGCCAGTACAACACGTTGCAGCATAATTTGTTAGGCGAACTTTCACACCATACTTTGGTAGTTCATGTGCATATGCCACACAGACTATCATATCCTCTTCAGTACGGGCATAAGCAATCTGACAAATGATATCTCTGTTAGTTACATGAACTATCACCCTGTATTTAGGTGTGTTGTACTTATTTTTGTCCTGTATTACCAAATGTTTCCTAGCATAGTAATTAGTTTTGCCCTCTTGTCGTCTTCTAAACTTCACTTGGTATCTCTTAAAATAGGCCTTATTCTTGACAACCTTAACAAAACCCATCCTGTGTAATACAGACCTGCATCCACGGCCCTATACACACCTGCAGGCCAAGCAGCACCACAGGGGGAAAAAGCCCATTTTTTTAGTTTTAAAAACAATGACATGATCGACATATCTGTAGAAAATATTAAATGCTCCCATAAGTATCTCCTCAGAATAAATTCCTAAAACTTGTTTAATTAAAGGTGCATACATATATTAAGACTTTTGATATTCATTGATGAATAGCTCATTAATTTTATGTCAGCTGGCTGTTTATAACAGAGTTCTTTTGCTTACACATACATCATTGCTTGATATTATCATCTAAAACTTGTCTTATATTTTTACTTACATTTTAAGTCAAAGTAAACCTAACACAATTGTTTTACAATGAATTTTAGGAAGAATATCTTAACTACATCATTCTCAAACTGGATATATTATGTTTGGCAGAAATCTCTTAAATTTTATTTTATTATTGTTTATTTTTATTTTTGCGGAACTGGGGATTGAACTCAGGCCCTTGTGCTTGCCTGGGAAGCACTTATTCCACTGAGCCATCTCGCCAGCCCCAATCTCTTAAATTTTAATCAGCTTAACCAACCTCTATATAGTGGGTGATTTAATTTTGTTGTTTAGAAGCATTTCCCCTGTTATTCCTAGAATTTTAATATGGAACTTATTTAACCCCTCCCTTGTTTTTGGTATTGGGAACTGAACTCATGATCTTCTGCTTGCCAGGCAAGCACTGTGCTGCTGAGCTATATCCCCAGCCCCTATGGAACTTATTTGAATATTTCAAGTACATATTTATTAAGTAAAAGATGAGACATCCATGAAGTTGTCATAATATATGTAAACGCTACCTGGATAGTTTCCTGGGCTAATTGTTTTAGAAGAACATTTAGCGAAATGGGTTATTTATTCCTTGGAGGAGCAAGGCTAGGATGCTTTTCTTCTGTATTCGTTAATTTAAGGGGCTATCTTGGTTTCCCCCTCAGGCATTCCTTTGGTCATTGTGAGAAGAAATCAAGAGACCATATATTTAAGAGAGAAAGAGTGTTGTAGTTATCTGTCCCAGTTTCCATCCGGTAATGTCAGTCAACCTTATCTGCTGTTTATTTGAAGTTTAAATGCCAAATGTTTTTAATCGCATTAGAGAATATGCATGTGCAAAGTCAACTCAATCCTGTTTACAGTTATTTGAATCCTGAAGACAATTAATAACTATGAAAGATTGTTTGAGTCAGAAGCAGTTTATCCACCCTCTTGAACTTTAATTTTCAGACAACTTTGAACCTTTACATGAAATTTTAAGTCCTGGTTGGTTGACTTTCCTGTACTTCCAATAAGGTGAGCAATTTCCATCAGATCCAAGTGTCAAGGACACTTTGCTTGCCCTGTGAAAGACTCATGTAATGGGTTGTTTCTCTTCTCTGATTGCCAAAGTGTTTGAAGCCAAATCCTGCAACTGTATTTTTCCTTCCCAACTTTTCTTTAGGTGTGATCAATTTATTTTCTTTTTTATATACTGATGATCAATTTATATTCTTATTTTTCTCAGGAAGTATATTTTGTTATCTTCTAATTTCATTGTAAAACTGGTTGAAAACAAAGCAAATGTTAAAGTGTCAGTACAGTGGGGAGCCTCTAAAATTCACAAAAGGAATGCTATATTGATTCTATTTGTATATTAAGAAGCTAATATGGATATCTCTGTGAAAAATGTATTAGATGGAGGGCACACAGAGGACAGAATGCACATATTAAGGCCATTGGCTTCCTTGAGTTCACAGCCAAGAGGGGAAATGCAGCTCTGCGCGTGAGTTGGAGCTCAGGAAAACAGACAACATTAGAAGTATGTCAAGCAGAAGGAATTCAGTGCAGGAAAATGATTACGTGGCTGTTAGAGGAGCTGGCAAGGCAAACATGAGCCTTTGAGGCAACAGGCAGTGCTGCAGCATGACCAGGAAGGGAGTAGCATGATAGACTTCAGCGATTGCAGCACGAATTAAGGTGGTGCCTGTGGTGAGGGCTGCCTCGAAGGTGTGGGCCCACAGAAGAAGGGAGGAGCGGCCCAGGAAGATGCACCTGTTGCTGCAAGCCCGCCATCTGCCCATGAAAGAACAAGAGCAGGGGAAGCACCCTGCATGGTCCCACCTCCCATACCCCAGACACTCACCAGTGTTTCCACTTGCACAGGGTTCTTGGAAGCCAGCTGACTAGAGAATGTGGGCCATGCATCAGTCCTGCTGGACAGGGCAGAGCTGGACTGTGGAAGTCTGAGCCTCACACAGGCATGAGGCTGGAGCTGGACAGAAAGGCATGGGGATTATGCAGTAAAATAGGGATGACAGTTTATGACTGAGCCAGAGGGAAACAGCAATTTCCCTGATAAAGACCCCACAGAGGACAGACTCTTTACTGACCACTTAAGACAGTTGTGGGAACAAAGGAATCAAAAAAGATAGTTGCCATTACATTTTGAGGGATTTTTTTTTTTGCCTTACTAGAATTTTCAAGAAGATGAGCTTAAGTTATTAGATTTTAAAAGATACTTTTAGTATGTAATCAATTTATGCATAAAGAAAAATAGACACAAGTTGGCTTCGTAAAGTATAAAGAATGATAAAATTAAAAGTGACTTTGGCAAGTGATTATTTTTTAAACCTGAAAAGGTTTCACATTTATTAAAGGTCAGAAAAAAAGAATGCCTGTGCTGAGTTTTGGGCTAAGATGGAGGGAAATTAAAAATGCACCCTATACTGTAGAACAGGTTATTGTGAAGAGGCACAAGAGCAATCACTTAATGGGGACTAGCTCCTGTTTTTATATTTCATGCCCCGGCATCACATCCAGGTGATCCTGTCAAAACCCTGCTCAGGTTCTCAGGAGAAGTCCACGTGCAGGGTTCTGAGAACTGTTCAGCGCCTGTGTTCCAGGATTGTCACGTCATTCCTCAGCCAGTTTTAGTCACGCCATACCATCATTTCCCCTGAGATACACATATTTCTATTCCTTAATTCTTTCTGGGATGGCAAGAGACTTTTGAAGGCCCCAAAGAAAGAGGCGGTGAACTCTCTTGCCTGGAGCTCACCCTGATTCCAAGAGCAGTTCTAGTGCTTCACTGACCACTTTGGACAGCTTTCTAAGGTTCCACACAGCTTGCAAAGCCGTTGTGCCATTGGATGTTGTCTCAGTTACTCTTCTCTCATTGCTGGGACAAATACCTGACACCCAAAATGAAGAAAGAAAAAGTTTATTTTGCTCACAGTTAATGGAGGCTTCAGTCCATACTCAACTGGCTCCAAGGCAGAGTGACACATGGCAGAGAGCAACCTTCCATGGTAGCAGCAAAAAGCAAGAGGGAAAAATGAAGGAGTAGCAGAAACAAACGGCAACAGAAAGAAAGGCTATCACTCTGTCATTCTTACTTTACATTGAGGCTTTTTTTTGGTACAAACCTTTTTTTTTTTTTAAGTCAACAGAAAATGGAAATATACTTTTTAAAGTTTCTAAT